>NW_019393704.1:742686-970605 GCF_000648675.2 Cimex lectularius
ATTAGCGTGAATGGCGAGGGGTGAGGGTGAAATATAACATCATCATCGCCCCTCGAACAATGAGAGCGTATGAGTTTGTGTTCGGGGTCGATGGCGGAATATTTATAAAAGTACTCCATCGACCCCAATCTAGTTTAGTTCGAGTATAGGTCGGTGGAGGAATATCAAGTACTCCACCGACCAAACGGAATGTGTGTATTGTATGGATGTATTTATGTGTATGAATGTATTTATCTGTATGAATGTAGTGTTTGTAAATAGAAGTGTAAATAGAATATTGACTTGACTTAGTTTGGGGCTGAAATGACCCAGATGACGGAAGCCCCAGTAAAAAAAAAAAAAAAAAAAATTATAGGTATACACGGATTAACATAACAAATAATAGTACGCGAATAAATAATTTTGTAGAAGTTCGATAATCGCAATTTTTAATCAATTAATTAAACCAATCTACTCGTTATATCACTTATCACACACAAACTAATATCAACTAGAATATGAGTAACAACTTTTTTTTTAATAATAGTACAAAAACTAATAAATAAGGGTAAATATAAATATAAACATAAATATTAAATACAAAAATAACAATAAAATATATTAACGTTTTGTTGTATTTGTAGTGTCATCGAATGACTAACAGGTATGTTTATAAGTTTTTCTTAGAAGGAAATAATCGGAAAGTTTAATGTAGCGAAAATAAAAGGGCCAGATAGCCTTGAATCAACATTAGGATTAAGCAATATCTTAACAAAAAACATTTCTTTTTCAATTTTAATAAGACTTGTTAAATTACCCTTATTTTAAATAAAAAATTATAAATGTAATATGTTTATATATCGATAAGATAATTAATCAAAGAGGCCAAGAATAAACTTGTGTGACGATAATTTACGAACGAAATATGATCATTAATAACCATTCACTGCCATATTTTCCTGGTCACTAAAACATGCAGTAAAAATTTATTTGGGCAATGTTGATTGGTAAAAAGTATCACATTATTAATATTTAGTTAAAGTTAAATTATTAATCAAGAATATTTTGATGTTTTCAAAAGTATGTAAATCTATTTATTTTAATACATTGAATTAAATAAAAAACCATATTATCATGCCTACATAGTATTTTTATACTTTTGTTTTCAATAGGTTGTTATTAAAACTATTTTATTTCTTATTACGCATCCGTTTGTACAATAGAGTGGGTAAAATAAAAAAACATTAAACTTAACTTAAAATTAAACTAAAAATGATTGTTTTTTCAAACAATGCCAAAAGAATTATTTCATAATCCATTGATTTGGTTAATATCGACTGTAATAACTCATTCAGATTTAGGTGGTTTGCGGAAGGAAGAACACCATAGTTGGACTTCATAATAAATTATTCTCGTTAGCTAAACAGACGGAAGCTTAAATGTGGCGAGAATACGCGCACCCACAGCTGGCCAGCAATAATCAAATAGTTGGCAAAGAATTGCAACCTATTTCTTGTCCATCGAAATATCTCAGATGTCAGTCATATTGATTATTTAGAAAACACAATAGATTATTTGTCGGGAAAAATTGGATTTTTGCAATAACAAAAATATTGTTGTATATAATTTAAAATTAACTAATTACATACGATATGTTATCACCATCTATACTGTTAATTAAGCTTTAAAAAGTACTAAAATAGCTGATACGATTTATCTAATTAACATATTGTTAAATAAGATGTGTGTGATGTTTAGTGATAGTTAGTCAATGATTATTTGGAGATCGTGAGTTGCGGTCTGGTGTGACCATTGGAGATCATCTTCAGGTGATTTAAAATGATCTCAATAAAGATCGAAACGTTGGCACGATAAAGTAAATGTTTTTCTAAAAGCTACGTCACACCAGACCGCATCTCACGATCTCTAAATAATCGTTAAGGAAGACGTACAGATGTACTGTATAAAACCCAGTGGCTAATAACGTCAATCTATCTTTCGGTTCTGCACTTGCACATATTTGAACGGCATTCCATCTGATTTAAGAAAAATCTCCTTAACGACTTCCGCCCATTGTACTTCTCCTGCTGTTAATTCTCTGTTAAATTACTGTTGTAGATTATCGTTATTTGACGGAGAACGAGTAGAACGTGTTCCGACGCCGTGAAACGGCCGCAGGTACAGCTGATTTTAGAGTATTAATTAGCATAATTTTATTCCGCAGAAGGATGTGATGGGTGAAAAGTGATCTTAATTTACTGAACACGGTACAAAATTATTTGAAATTAAATGCCCATAAACATCAAACTTTTACCTGTTGCCCATTAACAATATCTCATTTGAGACGATGAATAATCCTTTGGGTCTTGTTCAGGAAAAAAGGCTATTTAAAAAATTTGTATTGTGATTTGAATTTACGACAAGAAATTAAGAAAATGTCAAAATTCCAGTTTATAAAGGTTTATGCTATGTTGTTATATACAAAAAAGAACAGGTTTTATCGTATATATTTTTACCATGATCAACTCCACTGCAGTTTTCCACGCTTGTCTAGAATAAACAGACTTTTTTTTTAATTAACACTACGTTTAGCTTTACTGCTTCAGATATTAGTTTCTTAAGTTTCCTTATCGAATTGAACGAGTAAACATTGCAACCATTGTCAAGATATGTATGTTGGTTAGTGACCGTTAGCCAATGATTATTTCGAGATCGTGAGGTGCGGTCTGGTGTGACGTAGGTTTAAAAAAAATATCCTTTATCATACGATTTATCTAATTAACATAATGTTAAATAAGATGTGTGTAGTGTTTAGTGATAGTTAGCCAATGATTATTTGGAGATCGTGAGATGCGGTCTGGTGTGAAGTAGATTTTAGAAAAACATTTTCTTTATCGGGCCAACGTTTCGATCTTCATTGAGATCATCTTCAGGTGATTTACAATGATCTCAATAAAGATCGAAACGTTGGCATGATAAAGAAAATGTTTTTCTAAAACCTACGTCACACTAGACCGCACCGCACGATCTCCAAATAATCATTGTCAAGATAAATCAACAACTGTAGAACATCAATTTTTAAGTGCACAATTTGATTCTCTTACTAAATGGCTCTTTCAATTTTTCACATTCTAAAACCTATACGCATAATCTTATCAATATCCGCGTACATTTCTGAATTGTTTGTTGGATAGAGAATTCAAATAGAAAAAGATGGAGTTAAACGGCAACCCGTCCCGAGAGACAGCCGAGGTTAGAGAGTAATAAGAAATGAAATTTCTTATTGGGCATGAAAGGGTTGAAACGGAGCGGCCGCTACGCTAAATGCAATTGAGTGGATCACGTCTGGCCGCAGTTATTTTTCCAAGTAACAGAAATTGTTATGCTGGGATTTTCATATCATTTTTCTTTCAAGAAATATACTTTTTCGGAATTACTTTTGCACTGTGTTACAAGTTGTATTAATCTTTTTAATTAAGTTGTTAAATATTAGTATTTTTTATGTGTCTTGATGTGTTCATCAAATTCTGAACGGTTTATCTTTAAGAGTGCCTAAAATAAAATAAAAATTCCAATGCATCAAAAATTATATTATTAGTTCATAAAAAGTAATAGCAATTAATTTTCAGTTTATAAATACCTAATTGGGTGCAACATGATAGCGGAGTGGTGAGAGGGTCAGACTCTTGGCACGTCGGCCCTAAGTTTGAGAGTTCGTCGCACTCGGTTTTAATGTGCCACTTTTTTATATTCACATAAAGTTTATATTGACAAAGTTTATATACAGTGCAGAGAGACGTATCAAGAAATGGTTTCAGTTTAATGATTTCAGAATATAAAATCAAAAACATTCGTGTTTTGACAGTTTTTACCCAAACAAAAATTTGTAACGTAAAATGGTACGTCAATGGGTTTACACGTTTAAATTCAGGTTAAAATACCTTTTTTTTTAAAGTATTAAGGTATTACGGTACTTCTTATTTGTAAGTAAATTCTTCGTTAGCTGAGGTTGTTCGTCTAATGATTTAGCGAAATTATCTATTGATTTTTTTCCTTTCGTCACACGGTTACAAGCGGATATTGAATTACAATTCCTCTTTTTAAAGTATTCATAAAATTCTAATATAATACCATTCTAGGAAGGATTTCATTAGGCCCACCTGCTTGTTCTGTAATCCTAATTAATTCGCCTGGAAAAATTGTTTCAAATTATCTTAAGGGTTTATGAATAACCATGAAGGCTTGTTCTTGAATTTTGAATAACAATTTTCCAAAAGGGGTTGGCCGGAGGGTTCCAGTTAGAAAACGTTAACTTTGTTATTGTCATCGGTCGTCAATCCCCTTAGCTGTATAGATTAAATTGCGTTATCTTCACCCTGGGGCCGGATGAAGGGAAAACGTAGGGCCATATTTTAAGGAGGAGTGTCCTCTGCCAGTCGTTCGGCTACGTGATTGTAATGTTACATCAGGGCGGTTGGCGATGGTGTTGGCCGGGTAACATGAACACTTGATCCTCTTTCAGACACACTGATACGTACAAAACAGGAGGCCACCTGGTCTCGGGGTTTATGGCCCGAACGTAAAAAAACCTGCATGGGAGGCCAACAATTAAATACAATAGAAGTTTATCACGCCAATTTTTATTATATCAATTTCGTCCCTGTTAACGACGTGATAACAATCATTTTATAACATAATATCGGATCACTTAATTATCGATTAGTTTTCACATTATTAATGGGAAACACAAATAAAAGCAAGAAGAACTTTTTTTTCAACCACATTATTTATTTTTATTTTAAATTCAGTAACAATTTAATTAAAAAATAAATAGTAAGAAAAAATTAGTGAAGAAAACATTAAAAAATATAAAATTGGTAAATTTCAACCGTGTGTATAAATACATCATACGAAATAACTTACCTCATTTGCTAAAAATTATCGTTACAAATTTTCATTGTTTCATAAATATAACAATTTCTATTCTAAACGTGGTATAAAAAAGTGCCTGCTGTTAATAAAAAAATAGATTTTATTGCACTTTTCATTATACTAATTAAAAACAAATAGTCTGTATGCTGAAACCTACCTTAAATTTATGTTTACTACTTGTTCTATTAAGTTTTTTTAATTACGTTTATTATAACCAATGTTTAAATAGGCTCGTTTATTGATAAATTATGGTAGCATTCCTCTTAAATCTTTTTAAACGGCGCACAAGACATTTCTGCAATGCTTACAAGTCGTGAAGGTTTAGTATACACAGTGTCCCATTAAGGCTCCCGAATCACAAATATCTCTTCACAAAAAATAATATACTGCAAAACATCCAAAGTAAACGATTGTTTTTTCACTTATGATATGTACATAATGTGGCAATTGTGCGACTTGACAATAATATAATAAGCTTTTTTGAACGTTTTCCTTGTTCTCAAATAGCCTATACTTTTGACAATTACTATAAATAATGCTCGTCAATAAAAAGTCAAACCCGTTGAAAAATCGATTTATGTACTTCTTATATTATTTTGATAATACGTATTTAATTTTTATTTCTTTTAGAACGTATATTGTTTATAAGATAACAGTTTTTCAAGTCAACTCACAGTTTAATTTCTGCGCGTTTATTATTTTCAACAAAGTACACACTGAAAACACTCAAAATATTTTTTGAGGGCCTTTCCTTCAAACGTTCTGAATGAATAAGGCCATTCACAATACAATCGATCAAATTATTTTTTAAATGGTTATTATACAGACAGAATGAAATTACTCAAAACAATTTTTAAGTATTTTCTCTGCTGATCAATATAACGAAAAATTATTGAAGATGTTTTTAAATTGTGCATATGTATATGTCTTCCTGCTTATTCATAATTCATGTTAATGAGTAAGTATTGCTTTTATATATATATATTTTTTTTGTATTTTTCTTTTTGACAAGTTCGAAGAATATTGTTGAAACTGTTTATGAATTTACAGATAGCAGATTTTTTTCTCATATAAAAACTAAGGAACGTTAGAACAATTTAATGAAGAAACATCCTTAAAAATCATAAACCTTTATACATTTCAATCAATAATAACAAACAATTATAAGAATTGACACGGCGCACATCACTGTAACGTGAAGTCCTGCATTCAAACCCAACATACTTACAAATGGGCTTTTGGGCTTTTTTTCAAAAACACCGGCTCCCTAAGGGCTTATATGACCTCTGCTATAGCGAAAATTTTTTTTAAAAAAAGTAGAACTGTACAAATGCAAATTTATTTTCAAAAACGTTATACTTGTGCATAAAAAATTCATAATATATATTAATCGAATAATTCTTTATCATATTGTGGCAATCGCCTGTATAATCGACTTACTTGAGAGCGTTCTTTGATCCAATTCATCAAGATTACGCCACCGCTGGAAAACAAAACTAACTGAATTAATAAATAATATTTAAGGGTCATTAAATTAAAACCAACTTTAAAGGAAAAAATAACTTGATTTATATATTTCAAATAAAACCCAAAACCAAAATATAACCATTTATGATAATACACAGGTATAAATGAAATACGAGTATATAGTGAAACCATCAGTCTCGTCCCGCACCCATGGTCGTAGCCTTTACTTATACTTACTTGCAAAAATATAAATATTTGTTCTCTGACAGTGCATCCAAAACCTGTACCGAAGAAAGCTATTGCACTTATATGGCACGAAGCGTACAAAGGGTTATTGAATATTACTTATAAACGTAATATAAAATTTTAGAATCTAATTATAACCCTCCACATACGAATAGCTAGATTAACAAAATGAAATTTTCTAATTCACTAAAATATCTGAAGTCGGTTGTATAAAAAATTAACCTCATGTTTGATATATTCATTTTATAATTGAAAATGACAAAATAAAACTAATATACTTTCCTCAAAAGCTTTTAATTTTATAAAAATTTAACAAAATTTTTAAATGTATTTGTTATATATGACTTTTACTTCCGACTGTTACAAAAGTTATCAACCAGTGTAGTTTGCCAATTTATTTTCTGTTTATTTTCGTTTATAATAAGTATTATATAAAAATGAAAGATGTATTGTCATTTTTTTCATCTTCCCTTTTCCCCTTCACATATTTTATTTTATTATGTCTAGTTGGTGAAAATACTTTACCTTCAAAAAATAATTAAAATTAAGACAAGCACTTTTGATTTCCACTTCAATTAAAATTAATTTTTTTTTTTCAATTAAAAAATCGCATTATATGCAATTATACATGTAATAGCAGGTAAAAGAATACATTTCATAGATTTTCCTCACCTTTTCTCCATATAAACATACTTTCCTTTAAGGTGATGAAAAACTTTATTTGATGCTGATAGACGTACACGGTTTAAAAGGTTAGTAATGGTGGAGAAAAGAAAAGGCTTATCACCGACACCGGTTTCTTTGAATCTTTAGCTCTAATGACCAGTTAAACTGAGTTTTTAAACTTTAACAACAAAACAATCCACAAATTGCCCATTAATCTATAAAAACGAAAAGAAATTTTAACCGCATATCGGATTAGGTTAACAAAACTTCCCGTCTGATAAATCTATCTATTCTCAGTTCTTCCCTTTTCTTTCACGTCAATGGCAAATCCACTTTTGCTGGCTGGGGCGGCGTCGATCACTGCCGTCCCCTTCGCAAAAGAATTAGATTTGACAAATTAGATCTTCACGGTATTTACTCGGTCTGAAAGGTGGGAAAACAAGGACTCTCTGTTTGTCGGTCCGCCGCTCTCACACCTTGTTTGTGTTTTCTACATGACTGGGGTTGTATCGATTTCCCATTAAACCGTCCTTCGTCCTTTTCGCTATGATTTTATGGTAATCTATTTATGATTTCTCATTTCACCCTCGGCTCCCCTGTGATGATTTCAATTAATTTTTTTCCGTGGATTCGTGTAATGGAAATTAGAGCATGTGTTTAAAAAAATAATGTTTCCCTGGAACATAACAGTCGTTCATAAAAATTTATTTTTAGCACAGTTAATTTATATAGCTTTAAATTTCCTGCAGATAAAAGTACTTATAAACTTTTTCTTATGTTTTATATCGTCTATAAATATAAAAATGTTATAAAAAATATCGTAAACTTATGACCAATATATCCAATAAAATATTTATGGCATTAAAAAACAATAAATCTGGGTAAAAAACTGCCAAAGAAATATGCCAAACGACATGAAAAATTTAATTTCATCTTAATTTATTCTAAAAACTTGTTGTTGCCTACTTGAATAACATTTAAAAACCCAATTTCTCTTACTTACAAACTGATGGAAAATAGCACGGCTGATTCAACATGTAATTGTATTTTTTAAAAAATAGAAAGATGAGAAAAATTGGTTATCTTTCTCAACGTTTCTAGGTGAGGATAATCATGTTTTACCAAAATTTCTATTACTTTATATTATAAAAAGTCATGAAGATACATTCCAATCGACCGCCAATTTATGTTCCAAATACTTCTTTAACCTTCTTATTTTAAACAATTTTTAAAACGCTTTAAGTTCTTGCCAGTCCCACCTTACAAATTATCTGATTAAAACATTTATTCTGTACACAAATAATTCTTTCGCATAATTATAAAAAAATAAACACATAACACACACCAGGTTATTCCGGGCTAGTCTATTCTTGGAACTTGGACGAAGTTTTTTTAATAAGAGTCTAAAAATTAAAGAACTGAATGTTAATGACTGTTTTGCTAAGTTTTTTCATTCTCTCGTGTTTCTCTTAAAACTTTATTTTTATATTAAACTTGTTTTTAATGTAATTACGTTTGTGGTTAGATATATTTATAATACCGGACAACATTTTTCCCGGCTTCCATTTGGTTTTATTAAATGAACTCCGTTGAATGGTCCACTTTGTGCGATTGCCCAATTGTCTAATGGAACCGCAATCAAAAATTTATCTTGTAAGCCCTCTAACTCTTGAACCGTGCAATGGACAGAACGAGCATAATTCTCGAAAGGAAAAAGCCCGAAGTCTCCGTACATTAAACCGACGTGAATAGCCCTTTAGAGAAACTGTTAATAATTTGTGACACCGAAACATTTCTAAAATAATACATTTTACGAAATGTCGTAGATATAAAATAACAATCCTGTCTAAATTTTGAATTAAGTAATAAGTGAAAAAGTCTTTGTATTTTTTATTCATTTATTTGAAATTCTTCTAAAATATATTTTTTTAAATTATGCAAGATGTACAACCTTACTACCAGAACTAACAAGAAGAGGTTTAAATGTAGGATCACGGATTGTTCTTTTTTTCGTGCTACTAGGTTAAAATATAATCGGGTTCTCAGTATGATCTAAATGAAAAACAAGTTCAGTTGTTATCTGCCGAACTTTCAACTTATTTTAAGGTCATTATCGAGATAAAACAATCTTAAAAAATCTAAAAATTGACATAAGTAAGTTTTTAATGAGTGATTTTAATTTTCTTTGAAGACCGACGGGGTCCCAACATTCACAAGGACTGTGGACGTCAGAAATTGTAAGATGTATAGAAAATAGATCATTTTTAAATTTTATTAATGTAATTACAGTTATATATCTCTTACTTACAATAAAAAAAATAAGGGAAAATAATTGGCCTAAATCTAAGTAGTTCATGATTTTAACTAAAACAAACTGATACTCCATAACTGTTAATTTTATTTACTGCTTTTGCATGATGTTATTTCATATTAGCAAAAGTGCGAAAATGTTTGAATTATTTAGGGTTGGTTGTATGGCCACTAATTTGTGAGGGATGGTGAAAGATCAGAAATTCCAGAGCTAACATTGGGCACTAATCCCACGACTGGGATTTGTGATTAGTTGGTCGATATAATTTACGATAATTATCAATTTATGTATATAAAAGTTCAGTTACAAATAATTAACTATACAGAGTTCATATTTACTGTCATATTAAAAAGTATAAAAATGTACATATTAACGTTTATTATGTTACTAAGTTGAAATTACGGGAAAATGTTGGTTTCGTAAAACAAATCGATTTTGTGTGTTTTTCAATATTCTGAACAACCAAAAATATATTAACTTATTCACAGAATCGCGAATAATTTAAATTGCATGACAGAAAACTCTTAGTATTTTGATGCTTAAATAAAAACGCTTAAAGACTCACATACGAGAAATATCGCCGAAAGGTTCAACGCAATAAAAGTACATAAATAGAATAAATGGAATCAATCGTTATACGGAAAATATTGGATAAATTGGAAAAAATCGCCGAGAATCAGGGAAGCGTAAATATGCCTCTGAGTAGTGCGAGAAAGGTAAAAAGTTTCCTAACTGATCACCGCGTCATGTCTCAAGTTATTTCAGGTCATGAACCTTTTTAAAGAACTTTTCAGAAAGGGTTATTCTGTATCTAAAATACTTCTTTGCTTGTTGTTGTTTTTCTTTTTTTGTTTTCTTTAAAATTTAAGTAAATTTTGTAAAGTTTTACATCTCTTTTTCCTTTTTGATTGACCAATGCTAACAACGTTAAAGATAACTGTAATAACACGCAAATACCAATTAACCATTTTTGAGAATTACCCAAGAAAATAAAGTTGTTCAATTATGAAAGGAGAATAACTTATAATATAATAAATTAATAAATAATTTAAATGCCATAAAATACTTATAATTAGAATATTTCAAGTTGGATTCTGTTATGCTATTAACTACTGTAAGCTCTTTTGTTGTAAGCGGTTTTGTTCAATTTATTGGCATATTTGTAATGTATATCAGTACACACACACACACACACACACACACACACACACACACACACACACACACATATGTCCCCAAACGAAGCAATCCCAAGCTCACTAGTTATTTCATTAGCTGTCCCGCCTTCCATTAAAAACAAAACAAACCATATCTATTCCAAACGAAGTGAATTGAATAAATCGAATCCAAATTTATTAATTTTAGGGTACCGAACCATATAAAGTTCACCGAAATACTACCTGTTAAACTAAGAAAATGATCCAAGAAATTCGAGGGATCGACCCCCGCCACATTTAGACGAAATCGTCCTGAACTTGCACCGTCAGATTTCTGCTTGTTCGATCTACGGCTCAATGAGTTCAGTAGACAAAGTACGTAAATTTTTGAGAGACCATAGTTGAAATTCGTGATACTTTCTTCTTAATATTCAATATTTCTCAAAACTGATGATATGGCGTTAAATTCTGCAGTGTGTATGCTGACACCTTTCAGGTTGTCAAAGTAATTGGGTTAAAATTGAATTTTTAATCAATAAAAATCATTTTGGAAGAAGTGCTTAAACCAAATCTTCATATGGAATTGGTGGTGTTGCTTAGCCTGCGAGTAAAAACGCATATTGAACCGATCGACAGTCATCTCTTCACGGGACCGTCTATTATCGATGGTTTTTGATGAACTTAAACTCCTCTTGTTCCTCAATGAAGATGGCAAGAAGCTGAAATTGATATAAATCCTGCTAGAAAAAACGGTCCCCGTAAAGGGATCAATGAGTTTAAATAACGAGAGTTTGATGATAGCTTTCTAATAAAAATGAACATAAATTAATACAATAAATTCATCCTAACATGAAAACGAAAAAGCAAGAATGAATCTACAATAAATCATATATGTTCAAAGGCTATAATATAAAAAGCAGAGGCATCAGTGTTGTCGTTATATAACAATATAGAGGTGGGTCCAAGGTGGTTTTTGACGGATGGAGTTCATCGGTGATAATGAGAGGTAACGATATCTGTTCCATTCTTCTGCCTCCACGATTTGATGGATGGCAGAGTCTGATGTATGGTAGGGGGTTACATTAGCGTGCTCCTCGCAGCATGTGGGTCCAGGGGATGGGCAACATAGTAGATCACTAGACCAACCGTTATCTCCCTCACGCATCCCCCTTTACAAACACGGAACCGACGATAAACGACCTTAACTCTTTTCTTAATATGCCTCGCCCCTTTATTCGAGGCAATGTATCACTGAGATTTAATACGTTAAAACCCTTGTGTGTACTTTTGATACAGAGTAAATTCGGTTTGTGAACTCCTGACATTAATGAAAACTTACGGACTCTAAATCGTTATGCCAGATACGAATGTCGGGAAAAAAGGGAATTTTTTACATTATAATTTTTATGTTATAATATTACATCAAAATGACGGGGAAGAACAAACGAAGTAATTATCCGTAAGAAATAAAACCTAATTAACCTCCCATATGTTTGTATATATATATATTCAGAAGAAATAATTGCTGTATTAATTATTTTAATTAATTATACTTTAAATCTATGGTATGGGTGGAGATGAAAAAGCAAGTTTCACTATATTATAACAACAGAAGTACTTACTTCGCTAACAGCTCCCACGTGGCCACTTCTTAAGTAGCCGAGAATCAAATACTGATTATATCATATTTGAAAATAAGGTAAAAAAAGGAAAATTCGAAAGGTGGTGGGTTGAGATTAGGTGTTGGTTGAGTGGATCGACGTCACTATAGTCCAAGTGGTTAGAGCAGCCGCGCATTGAGCCGAAGATCGTGGGTTCGAATCCGCTCTTGACACTAACTTTTTTATCTCAACCAATACCTTATATAAAAGATTAATTTATATAATGAAGTAGTATTGTCAATAGACCAGTAAATATAATGGATTTAGTTAATGCTGAATTTAGTTTTAGTAGTTAGGCGATTATTTTATTTGTAAAAGAGCAGCGGTGCAATGAGATGAAAGAATGGGATTCGATAAAATTCGATTAAAAATATAATTAATTAAAACTAATTTATAATATAACATCAAGTTTCAAAAATATCAAATAATAAAATACATATGAATTACATATCAAATGTTATTTTAAATTGTTTAAATTTAATTTGTACAATGAATAATGCATTTTTAAAAAATGGGTTGTTTTAATATTAAAATTCATATGTATTATCATTGTATAGTATTAACAAAAATGGCAAAGAAATAAAATCGGGGCAGTTTTTGTTACTTAACGTACATTTCACCGACGGGTTCCTATTACTTGGGGCATAAAAAAGCGCAACAAATTTAACCAAAGTTTGTACAAAATTGTTTCAAAAATAAAAGCTGGGAAATTATTCAGCAAAACGATAAATTGGTTAAGATGGTGCTAACGTGTAATTCATAAGAAAAAATGTAACTCCTTAATTAGTAAATAATCTGCAAAATATTGCTTTGTGAACTTTTTTCGGCCGGTTAGCCATTAAGGCCACTCCTCACGTTTTGTTATTTCGCGTTACATCCCTCTTTGAGTTTAATTTTTTCATAAGTGATTAAAATGACTTAATTAAAATAAACGTTCAAACTATTATGACGAAAATCTAATCTATGTTTTGCGGGACTCAATATTTCCCGATATACTATTGAGGTCCCACCCTTACAACTACCCTAAATTTACAGCTACAACCCAACCTACGGTCAGGAGGGCGGCTAGACGTTATTCACCTCGACCTTTCTTCATTCGCGCCAATATACATTCAAGCAGACCAAAAATTACGCATTGACTATATAATTTAACCTAACTGGTTCGACAGGTCTGGGTACTGGATATTATATACACTTAGCCACTCACGGAAATAAATACATTCACGCAATTAAGTAGTTTGGTAGTACCAGAATTTAGGATATGCCAGAAACTACCCGCTATCACATTGAAAATATATTACATAAAACTAAACAGCCTATATTACTTTGATGATTCGGTCGGTATTCGATATTTAGCAGAAACTAAGTTTGATTTATTTTTATAAATTCCTATTCGTACGTCCCAAAAGACAAACCTTACTAAACAAAACTAGTAACCAAAGTAAAATTAAACCATAGGGATTCAGGGTTCGAATTCCAGCATAGCACTTGGCTTTACAACTTCGTATATGTTATATGAAAGAAACATTGTTAAGTGGTTTGATCCCGGGACCGCGGTAGTTGGTCGGAAAATAAGTAAAAAAAGGATAATTCTCGTTAAAAAAAAAATTAAATTTAAAAAACTATAACCACCTAGTAAGTTACACAGCAAATGAAGCGGTGATTTTGGTTCATATTTTACTATCTTTCTGTTTAATTCAATACCACAAGAACAGAAGCGTGACAAAAAAAATCAGGACCTAAAATGATAGATTAAGCAGTATAATACAATATCGTTATAAGTATAGTTAAATAATTCACTCTCATTCGACTAAAAAACGATCAATAAAAACTTAGAATTTACTCAAACCGTTTATATAACAGTTTATAATATTTTAATGCCCGGAAATGTTTCACCCTTGAGTTTGGCGTATTGACAAATATTTGAATTGTTTAACTATACGTGTTTTGATTGATCACGCAAAGGTTGGTGAGCAAAATATGAAAACTGCATTCAGTGTTATATTCTCGAGGGTCCAATATGTCATTCCTAGTACATTCACGTCGTAATATTCCCGGCAGATGACATTATAAGGCCGAAGATCTCGGATTGAGCCAGATATCGAAAATGTGAAAAAGAATACGCTGTCACTTGTCAAAAATAAATTGGTTTCAAATGTTGTCAGGTGGTATAATCGGCGGGTTGGTGGATTCATGTGCATCAACTCTATCGCATTTTTATACGTGTTCCTTCCGCGAATTTTTCAAACGCGAGAACAGACATTACGCGTTCGTGCAATTAAAATCAAAACACATCGTAAAAATTACGAAGTATATGAACCGTAAAACAGACCGTAAACATGCCTCCGTCTGAAATCCCTTGAAATGATCGGTTCACAAATTTACTGGGATTTTAACCCTCGCGTAAAACTGAAAAGCTCTTTGGATTGTTTTCAAGATGTTCGAGCATAACGTTTGCATTATCTGGCGACCGTCAGATGCGGTCTGGTGTGACGTAGGTTTAGAAAAACATTTTCTTTATCGTGCCAACGTTTCGATCTTTATTGAGATCATCCTCAGGGCCTGTAATTTCTAAACATTGTTTAACTTATTACAAATACATGTAGGATGTAAAAAAAATGAATTTATACAACGCTAAAAATTTTAGACTCAAAGTGTTTGTTTTCTGTGTAATTGTGCCATTCTTTCGTGTCGTGTCGAGAGTGCCAGTGAGATTTTACTGTTTTATGTTTATATACGTTGGATTTTGAAGGGGAGAAGAAGGAAGTAGGGATAGAAAAACATTTTGTACGAGGAGTCCGCTTCTTGGAGTTGAAAGGATACGACAATGGGAAAGAATGGGTAATGGTTCGTCCTGATTATCCTTTCAGGATTATATAGATGGGGATAATTAGGGAAAATAAAGCCAAATTGTTGAAGAATAAGACTATGCAGACATGTTTGATATGTGTAATATGATGATTGTTTTATATGTTATATTATATGTTTTGGGTGACGTGATTATGATATATGTATGTTATTGATATTGAATTTGATTGGTGATATTAGCATAGCTGCGACTGAGTTTATATGTGTCCTTTCTGTGTTTAATGCTGTGCTTTTCTCTGTTGATGTAAACAATTTCTTAAAAAGTTACGTTTATGTTTGTTTTCTTCTGTGTGTAATATTTTTGGAAGTCGAAATTGTGTTGGTGTTCAAAATGGTGGGTGCTGTAGGATTTTGTTTGGGTTTTTTACAATCATAGATATGTTGCTTTATCCTCTTATCAAGATGTTGGGATGTAATTCCAATTTAAATTTCCGGACAGTTTAATCAATTGATTTTGTAAATTACGTCAGACTTTGTTACAGGTGTGGGATCTTTAATTTTGGAAAAAAGCGTGTGAATGGTTTTTGAAGGACATTTTAAATTTATCAGAAGAGTTATATGTTTAATTTATGTGATAGGCGTGAATGAATAGCATGGAAATGTATGTTGGTTTGTCTGTATTTGATAGATTTGATGTAGTATTATTAGTAGTAACTGTAGATAGTGTCAGTGTTGTGTTGTAGTTGTTGATTATTCTGAAGATGATCTCAATAAAGATCGAAACGTTGGCACAATAAAGAAAATGTTTTTCTAAACCTACGTCACACCAGACCGCATCTCACGATCTCCGAATAATCATTAACTAACTGTCACTACACTGCAAACGTTTATATTATCGTTTATCTTCACATGATTCGGCTTTTTAAGAATAGAAAGAATTACAAATTCTAAATTTACAATCACATTTTTTTAAATTCTAAAATTCATTTAATTGTAAATTTATTACCAATATTCAATATTTTTGTAAAACATGACTGAAATAAATGATTTGTCATACCAAAATGATCGGACATGTCCAAATACATATTTATTATTCACCCTGAAGACCTCAAGAAAACAACTAATCGTTAAATCACTAAAATGAATAAATGAATGCAGATTTTTTTGGTAAGTTATTGCTGATAACTGATATAAAGTAAAATTAAAAGTTTTGATATTTTTTACTCGTGCTATTCATTCACTTGTACCTTCCAGCGTGCGGGATCGGTTGAACATGAAATGACATGTCTCCTTTTTTGGCAATAAGACAATCATGTCAGATATCCTTCGTGCATAATTGCTGGTATTGACTGAATGTTATTTGAGAGGGACATGTTAAGCGGTTGTCCAATTAATATTAGTGATGCAATCGCCCATTAATCAATTGACCAATGAACCTCAGAAATGTAATATGAAAATCTGCAACCACTCATTGGGTAATT
Organism: Cimex lectularius; assembly: GCF_000648675.2. Classification (NCBI taxonomy): domain Eukaryota; kingdom Metazoa; phylum Arthropoda; class Insecta; order Hemiptera; family Cimicidae; genus Cimex; species Cimex lectularius. The sequence continues at coordinate 759,395 of NW_019393704.1, forward strand.
AATCGAATTGCAAACTCACGTGAGAAGTACAATAAAGTAATTCATTTTAATTAACTGTCTAACCGATACAGTTGTCTTAAGTATTCTTATTTATTTTGATTATTTATGATCTTTCCCACCATTTGAAAGTCGGTTTAAACAAATTTTTTGAAATTTCTCCGAGCTTGTGATCCTAAAATATGACTTTCCCGATTATTTTGGTCTGCGTATCCTCGCCCTGTTGGTCTGTCAGTTGTGTTTTGGAATTTCGTTATTTTCAGTGCTGGGATGTATGATTTCTGAGAAGTCAAGTCGTTATAAAGTTGGAGAGAGGTGGAGTGGTGTCTCGGCGTTATATTTGTTTGATTTTTATACATTAAATCAAGGTTTTTTATTTTCCGTTCTAGAAGTCACTCTGAAGATCAAATATACATTAGATTTCGTCCGATTGACCAAATAACTTTTTTCAATGAATGTATTGGTTGAGATAAAAAAGTCAGTGCTACGAGCGGGATTCGAACCCACAACTTTCGGCTAAATACGCCGCTGCTCTACCACTCGAGCTCTCGTGGCTTCGATCCAATCGAACACCAACTCCCCATCTCAACGACACCTTTTGAATTTTCCCTCCTTTTTGCCATTTTTCAAATTTCGTGTAATCTATTTGATTCTCCGCGACAAATGAAATGGCCATGGAGAGCTTTATTGAAACTTCATTTTAATTTATTAAATTCACTAGTTTTCGTGGTCCGCTTGACCAATCAATATCTTTTAATTAATTAATCATTATGCAAGATATTGGTTCAGGTAAAAAAGGCAGTGTCATAAGCGGGCTTCGAACCCACGACCTTCGGCTAATTACGCCGCTGCTCTACCACTTGAGAAAAAATTCAAAAGGATGGTAAGTTGGTGTCCGAGTGTATCGAAGTCAAGATAGCTCGAATGGTAGAGCAGCGGCGTAATGAGCCGAAGGTCGTGGGTTCGAAGCCCGCTCGTGACACTAACATTTTTATAAAATCATATATTAGACATATTTATTGTTCTTGACAATACAATTAGATAGGCATATATAAAAACCACGGTGTTATTTAATTATGTCAAATGAATTTTAAAAATGTATAACAATAATTGTTGAATTATTCATATGTTAAATAATTTATTGTATTATAAGCACGGCGCTGGCCTATAATTGCACAAAGCCTAGCTGTTGTGCGTGATGATCTACCTTACCTGCGCTGTAATTGTTTGAATTAAATATTTTAAATAGTTAGTTCTGTCATGTTGGCATATATCATGAAGGTTGCTTTGGTTATGTCCTTATTTATTTCTTTTTTTCATTCCCTTGAATTGAAATGAAAAAATACCAATTTACTGAGTCATGTCATTCGTTCAATATTCAGTTGGAAAACCTTTGCAATTAAAGTTTAATTTAAGACACCACCGACCCGGAGGAATATCGAATAATTCCAGGACAATGATGATGTTGTGTTAGAGTTGGTGATGGATTGGGGTGTGCATCCTTGAGGTTTCTCGCCGACGGGCCGGTATAGTTGGTGGGCGGCGTCTACCGGATCCGATTAGTGGCGGCCTCGCCACGATCTCCACCACCAAAGGGCCCGGGATGCGGGATGCGGTCGGTCAGAGACGCAAGCAAAACCCTTCCCTTTCTGAATTGATCTTTTGCAAAAATATTTAAAATAGCAGGAGAGAATTCCATTGAATCCCATGGGTGCAAACTTACTCGGGAATGGCGTACATGGACAGTTGGCGAGCTTACAACCGTTTGAAACATATATGTAGAGACATATAAATAATTTACGATCGACCCAGAGGTGTCATATAAAAAAGCACGCCGACGTGACCTACATAGTCTGTTCAAAAATAATGTATAATTTTTAAATGAACGAAGAGAAATAAAATGGTGAATTGAAATAAGATGCAACATTTTTTTATTGAAGACTCGAAAAGTGTATTATTTTTTCAAATTCATTTAATGTATATAGCAGTGGCCTTCGGTGACCGCAACGGTTTAGGCGTTGACACGGCGCCCATCACTAAGGTAACGTTCCCGGGTTCGAATCCAGCGGCCCTGCATTCGAACCCGGCATACTTAAAATGGGTTTTTTCAAAAACACCGGCACCTCGAGGGTTGATATAACCTCTGCTGTTGCGAACCCTGGTAAAAAAATTATATATATATATATATAGCAAGTTTGTAAACCAGTTTTGAGCGTATACTTGACATACGATATATATGAGCCATTTTAGAAAACTATTAATTGGGGAAGTTTGAACTCGGAATCGATTTGAGAATTTGAAAATATTGGAACGTTGTAACCGTTTATTTGTTCCCTTTAAATTTTATATTAGCACTTTTTAAAGCTCAATCTACTTGGACCCGACTTTCCAAATGTTTATCTTTTGAAAAATTTTGTGCAGCTTGTTATGAATAGTCTAACGTCTTGGTAGTTGTTTTAAACTTTTTATCTATCACGACAGTTTAGAACAATCGTATTTGCCTTTTTAGTACTTATTGTTGAAACCCCAACTTCATTGTAAAATTTACTCTCGGACGAAAACCCAGATGCTCTGGATTTCATCACGCCACATCCCGCCAGATGATGTAGCGTCCGAAAGCTTCCGACCAATGTGCACGCCAGTCATTTAAGTACAGGATGAACTAGCAGTATGATTTATATCTCAACACGCCTCGTCCGAACAGTGTATCCTCGGCCTAAAGCTCAATATAGATCATTCGAGTTGGTCAGAGGGAATGGAATCAGTAATGATCATTTCCCCTCATTTCCTAGGGTGTGCTCACGATGGGGCAAAGCGATGTGTATCAGCGCTGATGAATATATCTGGCAGCGGCGCAAGATCCCACGGTCACTATAATCAATGTGAATAGGGTTGGAATGTTACCACGTTTCTTTACATTTTCCAACGTTTACGTTCAAAGACTGGCATATCTGGAATAATTTAAAAAAAAGATAAATGATAAAGATAATTGGATAATATAATATAATGATATGCCCATATAAAATAATAATAGGCAAACAAGGGATGTCCGTAAAAGGGAAAATGCGAGTTAAACGTAAACGATAAATAAAATTTAAACAAAGGAAGTTAATTTCGCAATGAATTATCAGCGAGAAACGGTTTTTGGCCATAAAGCGATAGCGAAATGTGAAAACGTATTTTAAATCCAATGAACAGTGACAAATTGTACTAGGAAATTGACATGAAGCATTTACGAGATTGGACTCTTTGATTCCTTTGTTCAAATCGTCTCGTGTTTCATTCAGAAAAAAAACATACAAACACCTGAAATCGGAAGCCGTGTTTTCGGACTCCCCCCATGATTGATGGTCTTTGTTTTTAACCATTGTTGTACGTTCGTAAAGCTAACGGCGTGGACGGTAGCTAGCCAGTGAAATGAGTTACACATAACAATCGTCGAGGGTGGGTTGCAGATTAATGTGTCGCTAGGTCCGGAAATAGAGCTATATATTATATGGGGGTCGGAGGGCACCATTGTTTCCTACTAAATCTCCCTCTCCCCCATTGCTGCTACCTCATTTGTGGCAATCTACCTGCCGGGGAAAAGGTCGACAAGATTTTCTCCTGGTCCCAGAAGGAAGGCTGTTTTGGAAATGGCACTCATTTATATCCAAGGCGTGCCCTTATATTAACCGCTGGGCTGGTTGATGAGGGGTGTGAGTTATGATTAATACATAGAAATTTTCCCGCAAACCCATTCAATATAATTGTTTAGTCGACAGACGTGATTTCTCAGATTATTTTTTTTTAAATTAATCGATATTTGTTTAGTGGTCATAATTGACCATATAAACTATTCCAATTAATGAATAATTTTATCTAAGATTTTTGGTTGAGTTGAAAAATTAGGCGTATTGAGCCGTAGGTCGTGGGTTCGAATCCCGATAATTATTTTTTATGTTAAATCCCATGTCTCTTCATATTTAATAATTTCATATTACTTACTGCTATTTTTATTATTCTACTTTGGGATGCTCGTATTTTATTAATTTTTTTGGTCTCCTCAATCGTCAGACAACTCTTGAGGATGATGAAATGAATTAGAGAACTAAATTTCTGTTATAATTGGGATGTTCAGTTGATTATGTTGTTTGTCTGTACGTTAGATTAAAGTCTGTCTATTAGATTCCTAAAATGTAACAATTGGAATAATAGATATCAACATATTAGAATGATTTAGTAAATTATTATCACAATATAAAAATTATTAATATTTTTGTTATGTTTCAGGTAAGGCAAGAGTAAATGAGGAACTTCAAAGTGAGTTTTTGTCAAGTTCAAAAAAGAAATTTTTCAGTTTTCAAAGATTGAAAATGTTTTTAATGAATGTTAGTCATTAATTTATAAAATTTAAAAAAAAGTTATCTTTTTTTCACTGGTTCAATAAAAGCAGTTTTTCCTTCGTAGTAATACCTAGCCAAATAAATCACTGTAGAGATATGAATTTCAAAATTAACATATGATGGCATGGCTTAACTTTTGAAGTGCATTGTATTTTATATTCTGTTGTACATAGTCAGGATTCATAAACTATCTTGTTACTCCTTAACACCTTTTGGTGGCATTCTGGTCAATAATGTGATACTAATAATTATCAACTTGCCATATTATTACTATTTAATAAATGATTTTGTAAAATAAGAAAACGATTTACAAACCAAATTAAGTGTTCAAATATTATGAAAATTGCAGAATTGTTTATACCGTTATGGAAATCTGAGAATATTAATCTGTCGAAGTTAGCATCAAGAAAACATATTAAAAACATTTGAAATGAATAGCGAACAGGAAAAAATATTAAATTTAATTAGTTAAAACGAACTGTTTTATGGGATCCTGAAAGCAGAATGGTTAGGGATTTAATTATAGACCCGTAGATCATTCCAGTTATAAAGGCAGCTTAAACTATATGCATTTAAGATGATTGTGATGTGTTGATGATGTGCAAATGCATCTAAATATCACTTTAAATTTATTCATTCAAAGATTTAAAAAAATCCGATGCCGGGCTTATTTGGTTCTTTATTTTAAACTATGTTTATCATTATATTAATTACAACATACTTATTTTAAAACAAAACCAAATTGAACAAGATCAGAAATACGTGAGTTTTAATTAAAAAAATTTAATTGTGTTGATTTGAAAGAAAATTAACCAAAACATCATTTAAACTTAGTGATAAATTTAAAATTTAACTAACAATTAATTACGGCTTTGCTTTTAATGCAGTATTAAGTGCAAAACCAGTTCATAAATTAGGGTTTATATTTATCTGCCACTAAATCATTTTCCCATGTTTTGATGAATTTTCTCTCAAACCGTCATAATTAAATTTTTATGATTAAAATCATGAATCTCTGATCCCGTTTTGTTTGGTTTACAGTAGAAATAGGTATGGTAATGATAAAAATCATATAGTTTGAATTAAAGGAGGCTTCGTTGGCTGCAACGGTTAATGCGTTGACACGGCGCTCTTCACTGCAAAGGTAAAGGTCCCGGGTTCAAATGCAGGCAGCCCTTCGAACCCGATAAACTTACAAATAAATTTCATTTTAACATACCGCTATCCCGAGGGTTGAAATGACCTCCGCCATTGCGAACCCACGTACTTTTGAGTATATATCTTCTGAAAAACTTATCAGCATTATTTTATTTTTTATAATTTTCTTTGTTATTAAATTTTGTAACTGTTTTCTATTCAATTTGAGTCATGAATAGGCATTTGAAAGTTCTTTGCAGCAGAATTTTGTAATTTTTGAAGTAGCGACTGCCGGAAAATTAAAACTGATTTAATTTTATATCATTTTTTCTTATATACTCGATAGTTATATGAAGAAATGGAATAAGTTGTGTTTTCTTTAAAATTCGCTATATCCCTTATTTTTTACATAAATTATAATGTTTAGATCATAATTTTAAGGCATCACATGAAGCTGGTTGGACAGTTTATTGTTAATTTACTATTTAATCACACAATCTTTCTATTTTTACCATCATAACGTTACATTTCATGTAAAATAAACAAATGAAAAGACAAAGGAGATAATTAGTTGATGTTGTATAATTTTTATACATTATATATATACAATTTATCATTTTAATTATTACATATGATATGAATATAATTTTATACATACATTTCTATAAACATTTTAACAAGATTCTTTAAAAACTACATAACTTTTTTAATAACTGCAAATCACAATTTTCCAGACTACAGGCAGTATTTTTGTAACTTACAGTGGGATTTGATTTTTATATTAGAATACACATGTTTGCTAAACGCCAGTAGGATAAAAAAATGAAAAAACTGTATAAATTTGCATTTTGAAATGGAAAAAAATTGCCTGTAGCAATTCCTACGGGGGAAATGTTTAAATGTCGGTTCAGAGCGGATAGAAGGGCGGATAAAATGCCCGTAGGATGCGGAAGGGGCTCCGGTGGGGAGGCGATCGCCGAGTTTGACACTTTCGCTGTTTGTTTTCAGGGGCTTACGGGCTGAAGGGGTCCACGGTTATCTAATCTTAAGTTAAGGCTTTTTACAAATATCCAGGACGACCTTCGCCCCGACTTTAATGAAAATAAGATTATCCCCCTCGTCCACCCAACTTCTTACCCGTTTAAACAAGTTAGAAATTGGTTGTTCAGAGTGAGGTAAGAAAAATCTCATTGCAGCTAATCTTTTTTTGATGGAATTAAAATTCAACTTGAGATTAACAGTAAGGAAAAATATAAATTTAACTCGTTGCTTGCAGTACACATTTGGCATAATGGTTGATGTTTTTTATCTCCGATTATTCACAATCAGCACTGAACAACTAACTATCCCCTACTATCTTTATATAAAAAAATTAATCTGTAATTCCTTTAATTATTAATCATAGTATGCACAATAAATTTCACAGTACAACTGTTGCAATATCGAATTAAACTGCTCAAAAATGAATAGGGATTTGTTGTATTTACTTTCTCTAGCATTTTTATTTTATATTTACTATAAATTGCATTAAACTTTAACGTAAATCAATTAATTAATCTTATTAGGTAAGATATTGTTTGAAATGAAAAATTTAGTGTCACGAGCGGGATTCGAACCCACGATCTTCGGCTTAATACGCCGCTGCTGTAATCACTTGAGCTATCAAGATGCTGGTGGTTCGAATCCCGCTTGTGACACTATTTTTTCAATTCAACCAATACCTTACATAAAAAGATTAATTTATTCAAAGAAGTTATTTGGTCAATCGGACTACGAAATATAACAGATTTATCAGAAATTATTATATTTTTACTGTAGGAAAATTTAATTAAGGGATTTTGAAAAATAACAAAATGAAAGGTTTTAATTTTATATTTTTTTAATTGAACACAATATTTTTTTTTTAAACAATTATGTACAATGTACTCTGTTATCTATAATCTGTGCACCTGTAAGGCCTACTGTTAATAAGGTTCTAACCTGCTAATACGGACACTATTTCATAGGGAATATCACTCACACTGTAACGCTGCACTCAGGTGCTGCAGGTCAACTGGCTTTGGGGGGGTGATCAAAAAGCTTTCTGCGCGACGTATATGTGCTCAGTGGGATTAAGGTCTGGAGACACAAGGGGTGGATGAGAAATTCCCAGGTTTTTTTAACATTGTTGTACAACTCTGCCTCTATGAGGTCTGGCATTGCCATCCAGAAATCGAAAAGCTCTGCCAAAAATCTCTGGCTTGAGGAATGTATTCCTCGATAATTTCTTGGACATAACGGACTGCGGCGAGTTGCCTTCAACAATATGGTTTGTTTTAGTCCAGTTTTTCCTCCAGTGTAAATCCCAGCCGAGAACCGAGCTTCCTCGAAGCCGAACTGAAGGGAGCAGCATTGTACGAATCCCCAGTTCTCGGTAGACTCTTCCGCGCATGATATTATTTCACAGACCGAAACGCGTCTCATCAGTACACATAACGGCATTCCAATTGGTGCTCTCTTCTAGGCGCTCACTGCACCATATTCTCCAGATTGCTAATGGCGGGCTGTTGCTGCTGCAGGTCATCTCAAAGGGGCATAAGATGTGAGGCCAACATCCCACAAACGATTATGAATCGTTTGAGTTGCCTTACCAAATCATCATGTACTTCATTTAGGAACTGGCGAGCACTATGGAAAGAGGGTCTTGCAGCATGGCAATATTTCTGTCCTCCTTTAGCGGTAAAATGAGCTGACATACACTACCAGGCTTCCTATCAGCACTTCCAGTCCTCGGAATCGGGTAAATCCCAGGATAGCATTCTCTGAAAAACGCTAACTTCCTCTGCAATATCCACTTGCCGGTGACCTGGATGACTCACTCATTGTCACAATAATATTGCGAACGTTTGGTTCAATGTCTGATGGTTCTGATGTTTTTACATCGTTAAAAAGAACGTAACTGGATTAAAATGGCGAAGAGACGAGGAAGTTTGTTTGAAAAATGAGTTATTTTTCATGTTTAGTTAACTTTAAGTAAATCCGTTATTAAAAATGAGTATTAACATAACTCTCAACACGACACAGCAAGAATGGCACAATTACACAGAAGACAAATACTTTGAGCCCTGAAGATGATCTCAATAACGATCGAAACGTGGGCACGATAAAGAAAATATTTTTCTGAAACCTACAAAACACCAGACCGCATCTCACGATTTCTGAATAATTAACATTTGTTTGTTTTTGGTTTTTATTTTCTATTTGGTTTTATCCAACTAAAAAGAATATATCCGTTAATGTAGTTAAAATTAATAGAATAAGAATAAATGACAAATATCCCTATTCATTTTGGAGCTGTTTAGTTTGTGAAACCAGAACAAATATTTATATTTTTCTTATTTTCTTATACTACACTTTGATATATTTGTCGTTTTCAAAATATTTGAATTGTAACTCTCAAGTTTCGCCTAATGATCGACGTTTAAACAAAAATGTATAATTCTAAAATAGACCTATTAGGAAAACTTGTTGAAATAAATGTCAACTTTTATTTGATACTACACAACGTAGTTATTACTGGTTTAAACAAAAGAGAAATTGTTTGTTGCCAGCGTGGCAGGAAGTTATTTCATGTAGCTAACCCATTTTGCATGCTATTAAATATTAACTTAAGCATACGAATTACGTCTACTATAACTTCAGCTGACTTGCTCTAAAACATTTCCACCGCTGCGTTATTTATATAATATGCTTATAAGAAAATTATTAAAATCATTGTGCAATTGTGTAAACTGTTTATTAAACTAGTCGATTGTTAAATTTCATTTATAGGGTTATGATGTAAAAGATTATAATTTTTGCTGAAGGTAGCATGTATAAACATAATCTATTTCTCTTAGTAACTGTCGAATTTGCCGGTAAGTATAAGTTTCAGTTTGATTAATTACCTGTGATGGATGTGAGAAACTGAGTGTACCAAATTTGCCAAATTCATGGAAAATTAATTCAACTTTACTCTCCCGGAGTGGCCAACAAAATGGTATATCTACTGATCGGTAAACCGAGTGTATTATGACCAGTATTGAACATAAAACGGATACGACGTAAATTCTTGATATATTTATGACTATGACCAACTTATTCGAGTTTTTCGGATTAAAATATCATCTTGTAGGTGTTATTTAAGGCAAACTTATATAAATTGTTTCTATCTTGAAATAATTCCACAAATATGTCTCGGTGCAATAGATCATCATCAACAACGAAATTATAGCTAGATTTTATAAACAAAAACAATATTTTCAGACCAATAAGTCACAATGGAAAGTTTACTTTTTCAACCCCTCTGGTCATACTAATAAGTTGTATACAAACAATAATATATCATGTACCATTTACCAACGTGCTTATATTTTGTTACTTCTTAAGTTAAATGCAGAATATTTTTTTTTGTTAAACTGAAAAGGATCGAATTCTCGGGAAGTAACTATCAAAGGTCCATATTATGTTATTTTATGCAATACCTCTCAGGTTCATACTTAGTATTTTGATCATGCCCAAGCTTAACAACGTTACCATATTAAATAGATTGCGCTAGATATTGTAAATAACGTTAATGCCCTACTTAGTTGTTTATAAAAACAAAAATTTAACTAAATGTAATTTTTTTTGTATTGTGTTGTATGTTATTCTGATCATAGCATTGAAAATACCAATTATGAACGTGTAATTTTTCCTGTATGTTGATGTTTTGCTACTTACAGTTTTTTATTAATCAAAACCTCTCCACTATTATAATTTCATCTGCTATCGATAATTTTAGTCTGTCTACCCTGGCAGGATATGTTTCCAGAAGCATTTCGGCTTTTCGTCATTAGATGATTATTGGGCTTAAAAGATTTTTGTGAAATCAAGTCTCTTTCCTGTGATGATGTATGGTTGGAATGGCTAAGATCACGAAGAGTGGTATGAATTGGAATAAATGCAGTCTCAATCCACCAAGAGAAACCTGTCCCATTTTATTGTGTTTGTTGCCTGTTTATTCATTTGCTACTTACTTTTTTATTAATAAAATCTACACACTTTCACAATTCTGTATAAAACATTTTTTAAGATTCGATCAAATTTGCTAATATTTATTTTTTATTATTGTTCGTAAAGCAACATTTTGCTTGTTGTTGCCTTATTTTAATAAAATAATATAGCTTCATCGTTTCTGTTTATTCTATATTATTGTCTACTATTACTTCTCTTAACTTGATAAAATTTGTCAGTATAAAAAATATTAACTTTTTAGTCATGCTGGATATTATAATCTTAATACCATATTGAACATTGATTTATCTTTGTATATATTTTAGCCTAAATATGATATGGTAAACACCAATAGGACGATATTAATTGCGCACTGTAATTACACAACAAACAAACGATTGGAGATACTAACGCGAAATAAATTACAAGAAGAACTTGAGCAATAATTTACGGGTTATCGCCTAAAGGCACGTGTAGGGTTGCTAAGTGGTCTTATAATCGGATATAGCAAGTAATTGGCTGTATTGGGAACATGCATTTCCCCGCTGGGCCAATACGAAACGCCGCGGGTGGGTTTTGATACGGGCAATCTCTGACTCACACAGCACGCCGTCCATTACCCGAATAAAACGTCCGGAGAGTGTTCTGCGTAAAAACGTTAACAACCCTGATATACTGGATGGGCAAGGGTTCGATCTGCCCCTTCATCAATTGGCCTCCCCTGCGTTATTAACTGATGACAATTGGATAACAACTGCTGCGATATTAATCGAGCTTCCTCTATAGACTTGACTATGGAGGCGCGATCCTCGTACGACTTAGCAATAAACTAGAATCTACGCGATTAAGCCTCAATGGTTTATCAGTTATGTTGACTATTAACTTCTTGATAAGTGCCTCTGATTAAGTCCGGGACGTATTGATTTCGAAACGACTCACTCAATAGCGAATCTTACATACCCCTCCATATATATTCTATATTTTTCATTAATTCTCTAAAAAGAGATAACAAAGGTTTCATTAGTTTCTCAGTCTGCCAAGAAACGAGTTTTAGATTCTGATCACTACAAATAAGTTTTCTCATTTCTCCCAGTAGGCATATTAAAAAAGGCATACTACAATTTAAAGTATCGTCAGTTTTGGAAAATAGCTATGGTGAGATTGGAGGTCTGTGGGGTGACTTGAGCGACCTCTCTGTTATTGAAGTATCTCTGTTGAGTCTATTACTGTCTTGGGTCCTGTAGAGTGTTGAACTTGTAGTACCACCACTGTCGATAAAATCTACAACTTTTAGTCTTGCAATAGATATACTGAGCCAAGTATACATTAGTCTAAACATGGTAATCAACAGCTGATGCTTTTGTAAACTAGATATGATGAGATTTCTTTATGAAGTCTATGAGATCCTGAAGTTTGGTCAATGGAAAAAACTCAGGTCAGGCATACTTAAATTTAAGCATGGTAATCGACCATGACCACTTGTAAAAAATTATTTCTGTAAGATTTATTCTTGAGGACTGTGAAATATTGAACCTGTAATTCAATCACTATTGACAAATTGTACTTATTATATTCTTTTAATAGATCAATTGAACCAGTTGAACCTATATCCTTCTAAACATGGTAACTATCTGCTGTCACTTTTGTAAATTAGGTATGATGAGATTTCTTTATGAAGTCTATGTGATCCTGAAGTTTGGTTAATGTAAACAACTCAAGTCAGGCATACTTATATCTAAACTTGGTAATCGACCATGGCCACTTTTAGAAAATCGTTTCTGTAAGATTTATTCTTGAGGAATGTGAAGCTTTGAACCTGTAATTCGATCACTATTGACAAACTCTACTTATTCTATTCTTTTAATATATAATTTGAACCAGTTGAACCTTCATTGGTCAAAACATGGTAATCATCTGCTGTCCCTTTTGTAAATTAGGTATGATGAGATTTCTGGAAGTTAGTATAATGAGTTCATGGAAGAAGAACCTGTTGTTTAATCAATGTGAATAAACTCTGATCTTTGAATTTAATGCTGAAGAGTCTATTGAAACAGTCAAACTTCAAAATAAATATATTAATATTTACATCGTTACTTTTGTAAACTAACTTCTCTAAGACTTCTTCCAGACCTGTGTTGTGATGAATCTGTAGTATGAACACTGTTAATAAATTCTAGTCTTTATTGTACATCAACCAAAACCATCTTCACTTTCATGTATTTCCTTTTATGAGGTTTATCTTGAGATCTACGAGTTGATGACCCTGTAAAATTTTCGGTCATATTGGTCCTCCGCCTATTTTTCCTTGGTTGCTCTGACTGACACGATACATCATCATCTTCCGTGGGATGTCTGCGATCCACTAAAGAGATTCTAGCCATAACAATTAGTACGTTGTATTTAAATGTAAACATAACAGCCATTTTTCAAATGGATGTATTTTATTTAATAAGTTCGCTGTTTAAATTATACCAATAAACACAAACCAACCATTGAAGATGGCGAGAAGCTTAATTGAACAGACGAAAATCTGTTAACTAAATCACCAATTAACATCTGTTTAAATTTCCAAATAATAACGATAATTTTAACAGGGGAAGTCATTAACAGTAGGTATACCTTAGAAATCGAACTTTAGATTATTTTCATATTTTTTCATGAACTTAAAGATTCAACAAGACCGAGACAATTATTTTGTGATTTTACCGTCTCGAGAACGAAATTGCACAACTGTGATGGAAGTTTCGAAGCTGTTTTGTATGAGAAAAGTTTTTCTCTGATCTATGATTTTTTTAAACCGCTCAGTCTTCTCATTTATTCATGTAGAAATCGTATTTTTGCCCTATTCTTTAAATTTAAATGAAGTACAAATCATTTTTTTCATATCCACAATTGTTAACATTTTTCAACTATATTAATTTAATTAAAGTAAAGAAATTAAAATTAGTTACTGCGAATAATTTTATTGGTATGAGTAAAAATTTCCACACCAACATTAATTTCATACTGGTTTAGTCAGAGGTAGCTAGTTTATGAAGTCCATTATTTAGCATTAGTTTTTTTCCTATGCTATTTAATAATAAAGGTTGTTTAAAATTTATTATTTCTTTTTGATATAATATACAGTGAAAATCCTGTTGGTTACCAATATCTCTTTTTTCGCATTTTTATGTTTATTTACTTATTTTTAATAACACTTTTTGTAATAAAACTTTTCGCACGTACAGTGACTATGATTTTTTATCTTATCACCACATGTGGTCACTTTTCTTGCGTATTTGATTGTGGCTATCCAGTATGCTTAAACATTAACAAAAACTTTTTTATGCTAAGCTATGAAAGCACAACGCTTAAAACATTTATTTTGATAATATTGAACTATGTTTTCTAGATATCAAATATGAAAACTATATTATATATTATTTATTATATAATATTATCTATTATATATATATATTACTATTATATTATATATATTATTTTTTATACATCAAGCAAGTTATTAAAAACATTAGCAAAAAATAACTTTGTTTAATGAATATGATTTTTTTTGCATAACTGACACTTTCATTTACTAATTTGAGCTTTTGTACTGATAATTAAGAATATTTATTACAAATCATTGGCAATGCAAATTTGTCGTCAACTTTTCCCCTCTCCGTGTCGTCAATTTCATCAATTATGACCTTTATTTTCAATAAGCACAAAACTTGACGTGACACACCATAGATTGATATCGATCAATTTGGCCGCAGATTAATGCCATCACCTTAAAGGCTTAAATGTCACGTTTTGCAGCACCTTTCTACCACGATAATTGTGTGATTTTTCCAATGAAAACCACTAAATATTTTTTTCAAAAACTATAAATTTCAAATATGTCGACGAGGGGTTTGATGGTTTCAAAAAGCAGTACATATTAGCTCTATTCCTTTTAAATGATTTTAGTGTTAGATGTATCGACCATATTTTTACCCAAGAATAATCTGGACCACGGAATGAACTTGATGAAAAAGCAAATTCAATTGTTACTGCAGTACTGCAGTTATTTGGCAAAAATAATTGAGTTTGCTTTTTCATCAAGACCATAACGTGATCCAGATTATACGTGAGTTTCTTTTAAAAGCATAGGGGCTACGGTTAAAATTATTTTATCAATTTTCAACACGAAGTTTTCATAAATAAACCTTTGTCCCTTCTCTTGTCTTTCTTATAAAAACGGACAAATTCCAAAAAAATTCTGCTGTATAGTAGTAACTATTGTTAGGAAATTATTAAAATCAAGAAAAATAGTTACTTAGTAAATCTTTCAATCTGATGATGAGCGTTTAATGCTAAAAATAGGTATCCTCGAAAACAAGAAACTTTGAATAAAACCATCTTTTAAAGAAATAATAATTTTTTGTTCAACATGAAGACATTTTGGTGATTTTTGATAAATAAACTTTTCTTTTTCGGAGAAGGGGCAGAGAGTTGGTCTGAAAGCTATCGAAAAAAACTGGTGGAAGAAATGTGTTGTTTTTTAGTAACTGGTTGTTTAATAATTTGTTGGTGTCATGAGGAGCAATCAAGAATGAGGTGGTTTAAAAGAACAACTTTTTCGGGGTTTTTTGCTGACGTTTCGAACTTTATTAGTCTTCAGGGCCTAGGTGAATGACAAAACATATGTTGATAGGAAAAAAAACCTCACCACATCGCCCTGTCACAACCGTATAAAAGCAGCAGAATACAAATTCACGTTTCAAAACAATTTGACCCAAAACCAATATGACATCACAAAAGTAGCACCACACTTTATGTGAGTATGAAAGGCTTGGCTTAAAAGTTATATTTACATCTGTAATGTATTTTTTTCTTATCAAAAAATGTTTCGTAATTCACCCAGGTCCCCCCTGATGACCCGAATACACGTCGAAACGTCGGTCAAAAATTGGAAAAGGTGTTTTTCTAAACTACCTCATTCTTGACCTCTACTCACGACTCTAACAAATTCCTGGTGAAAAAGTTCATGGAAAAGAAAAGGAAATATAAACCCCGCTTCCTAGTTTCATCATGGAAATGATTACATATAATTTATATTAAAAATCATGCATAAAGCCAATTTGTTAGAAACCGTCCACGCCCTTCTTGGAGCTTTCAATGAATTTATTACCATCAAAACTTTAATAAATTAATAATAATTAAGATAAAATAGATTTGTTTACATAATTGAAGATTGTCGTACCTTGGGTCGCATATAGAAATTAATTAGTTTAATTTTAAATTATTTTTGTGTTTTTTATGGTAAGCTAATTAATGTATTACATAGTTTTAATTTATTCAACTTTAGTTTTCGTCCATGGAATAATCTAATTAAAATTGCCCGATGCCAACCAACGGATCTTTACACTCGCTTCGTCCATGTTTATTTATAATTATACATACATTCACACATAATTATAATTATAATCCTTGTCATTATAAAAAAATGAATTAATGTTATCGCCATTTGAAACAACAAACTTTTTTGTGTTGGACTAATCTGAGAGTGTAGATATATTAAAATAATTTCTATAAAATTAATGACTCCGTGATATAAACCGTTCTTTTTCAGGGACATATTGTATTAAACGAGGATAGAGGGAAAGGTATAAATCGACGATAAGCTGTATTGGTCCCACCCTCTCCCTAATTCGGGTTAAGGGAGGAGGAAAGCCCCACCATCCTCAATAGGGGTGCTTTCTTTTGATACTTTAGCGGTCAGTAATGGACAGGCTTTACTGGGATCAAAGCTAGCAATGAAGGCTTTTCTCCCAGGTTCACGAGCTTCCGATATCCTTATCTAAGAACGACCATATCCCCGGATTCTTGCTTTCATTCCATAACGAGACGGCGTAATGGCATTAAATTCATCCTTGAATTTTCCTTTTATACTTCAACCACGTCGAATAACAGAAACACATAGTTTCAACACAACTATATATTTTACAAACAGCCATTCAGTATTAAAATTAGTGCGTAATCACTTTCTACGTTTAAACATATTGAAATAATAGTTTTACTATTGTCAATCAACAGATAAAAATAAACCGAAATTGTGCTCTGAATTTAAAAAGTAAACTTTATGTAAGGTATTAGTTGAGATAAAAAAGTCAGTGTCACGAGGGGATTCGAACCCACGACCTTCGGCTAAATACGCCGCTACCATTCGATCCACTCTGACACCATCTTACTATCTCAACCCAACCTTACGAATTTTCCCTCCTTTTGCCATTTTTCATTATCTCAACCAATAACTTACTAAGGATTAATTAATTGAAAGACATTATTTTGTCAATCGGACCACGAAATCTAACGAATTTAATAAGTTAAATTAAGTATATCTTCCCTAAAGCTCTCCGTGGGCATTTCATTTGTCGCTGAGAATCAAATAGATTACACGACATTTGAAAAATGTCAAAAAGGAGGGAAAATTCGAAAGGTGGGTTGAGATGCGACGTTGATGTCCGAGTGAATCTCTATAGTTCAAGTTGTAGAGCAGTGGCGTATCAAGCCGAAGGTCGTGAGTTCGAATCCCGCTCGTGACACTGCCTTTTTTATCTCAACCCATACCTTATATAAATGTTATTTGGTCAATCGGACCACGAAATCTAGTGAATTAAAAAGTACAATTGTTTATAAACACAAGGGTTTGTATTTTCATAAACGTAGGTAATTTATTTACAATTGATTAATACCAAGGTTTTTACCAGCCTCTGGACAGTATAAAACGAAAAGGTGCTACAACAATTCTCACAATCAAAAAATTTTTCCGTTTCCTCAATCCCGGGAAAATTGTTCAATATTTTGACCTATTAACATAATACTGACATTATGTTTGAACTTTTTAATTAATCTTGATGATGATAATTTTTTCGTATAAAAGAATAATATTTAATGGATGCTTACATGCTAGTGTGACACAAATCTACACTAACTATAAAATCGTATTATTTGGATTTTATTTGACTATTTAAAAAATTAAACGCGTTTAATAAATAAAATATATTAATTGTTGATTGTACTACAATTTTTTTAAAAATTAAGTTGAAGAATGACCTCTTTCACATCCTCTTCAGCTTTATATTACAAATTTTAAAATATGCGATTTAGTCAAGATTACATACGAAAATTGAAAATTTCCTAAATTCACAGCGACTGTCCAGATCTAAATCAGCGTGAATTTGAACGTTGTCGTTTTTGTTGTTAACGTCTTCACTAATTGTACTCGTAATGTATTTTTTTACTATTAATATTGTCCCGGGCTCATGGAGAAAAGCTGTAATTTTTTAAAAATTTATTTAACTATCTTTGTACGCAACACATGGCCTAATTAGGCAAACATTTTTTTAAAATAATGGGTATTAATTTTTGGACAATAAAGTTGTTGAAATTATCTACAAACCATCTACAAATGCGATTGGCACATTTATTTATCCAGTCATGAAATCCGGATTCATGGTCGGCTTGTTCGGCTCAATAAACCAAAATCTGGTGAATTGTTTCTGACACATCATATTGAAAATTGATTAAAATTCAATATACAACATTTTACAATATTCGTTATATATTTTTGCGTTATATATAAAATCTAAACCGTAGGCTAACCTGCTGTAAATAAGAATTATCCGACGCTCGTATCCCAGCATCCATATCAAGACAAATCGGGATACTTTCGCGTCCCCAGATCAGACAATACGTTAACTTTGCTCCTAGGTAACCATAATCCATAATAAGCAAATAATAGCTATCCGTCGACTTTACATTAGCATTGAGTCTGGTTATTTTGAAAAATCACTTGCAAAGAGTATACGACAATACGTTGTTCGATTTCAAGCAAATAACCCACACTTTGTCATTTAAGTGTTTTCGATTCATAATAGTGCTATAGGGTGCCATTTCATTACTACAGTTTTAACTTCAAAAACATAATAAGTATGTACCTTTGTTCTAATAATAATAAAATTATTTAATGAACATTTTCTTTAACTGAAAATAAGATAAAATGTATATAAACATAATAAAATGTTTTGTGATTAACCCAAAATAATCATAAGATTTGAACTATCCAACTTGGTATGTTTGCCTCAAATTAAGTCCTAATGAACTGTCCTATAGCGAGTAAATTCCATACATTGATCCAGAGTCATCATCAGAAGATTATAAAATACCAGGGCAAGCGGTGATGAAAACAATTTCATAACAAGCAAATTGTGCAAACCAAGGGACCTTCCTGCGATCCTCAGATGAATTTGAATAATTTGTCTAGTGTACCGTCGGTGAATCAGACTTAGAAATTACCATTTATCTTGACAAAATAGGACGTAAAGTTCTCAAATGACGAAAATCTTCAAGATGTGGACTACTGCTGGACTATTATTTTTAAAACAACGTAGAGTGCATCACTCGCATAGGCTTGCATTTGTAAATAAAGGGTATTTTAACCCTTTAATTGTATTCATTACTACATAAGCAGTATACATATATTATATATTATTTTCAAAACTGGAGCAAAGGTTCCCAACCGACCCAATCAACGATCACATTGCTCCAAATTTAAACCCATATGGTAGAAAACAAACTGTTGAAGTAAGGCCAGTGCTATGAGAAATCCTAGACAATATAAAGTACTTTTAAAAATGATTTTTCTTTTGTGGGATCGCGTTACACGAGTGATTTCGTGTGTCTTTCACCTCGTCGAACCCGTAGTCATGGGTTCGATTTCCACCGTCGTCCCTGAAATTTTTTGTGTGCTCCCTTCCCTGAGAAAATCTATGTAATAAACTGTCACCAACTACCATTCTCTGGCACATACAAAAGACATAAGGCCACTAAAAAATAATAAATAAAAATAACCCATTAGACTTCGTGATCCAATTGACCAAATAACATCTTTCAATTAATTAATCATTGTGTAAGGTATTGGTTGAGATAAAAAAGTCAGTGTCACGAGGGCGATTCGAACCCACGATCTTCGGCTAAATACGGCGCTGCTCTACCAATTGCGCTTGTGAGACTTCGATCAACTCCGACACCCACTTCCCATCTCACTTGAAAAATGGTAAAAAGGATAGAAAATATATATATTTTTACATTATAATTTTTATGTTATAATATTACATCAAAATGACAGGGCAGAACAAACGAAGTAATTATCCGTAAGAAATAAAACCTAATTAATAACCCATATGTGTGTATATATTCAGAAGAAATAATTGATCTATTAATTATTTTAATTAATTATACTTTAAATCTATGATATGGGTGGAGATGAAAAAGCAAGTTTCACTATATTATAATAACAGAAGTACTTACTTCGCTAACAGCTCCCACGTGGCAACTTCTTAAGTAGCCGAGAATCAAATACTGATTATATCATATTTGAAAATAAGGCAAAAAAAAATTCGAAAGGTGGTGGGTTGAGATGAGGAGTTAGTTTCCGAGTGGATCGACGTCACTATAGCCCAAGTGGTAGAGCAGCAGCGTATTTAGCCAAGATCGTGGGTTCGAATCCCCCTCGTGACACTGAATTTTTTATTTCAACCAATACCTTACATAAAGATTAATTATAACTGAATATAATGTAAATTATCGCAAAACCATTCCAAAAGACGGGGCAAGTTTATCACATCAACACAGAAGACACAGCTCACAACCCATTAGAGCTACATGCATTTTAAAACCATTGTAACAGTAATCCATGCCCGCTGTAATGCCACGCATAGATCAACAGAAATCACGTAGCATATCTTGCATTCTTCATTTTTTTTTTTTTTTTTATAATATGTTAGAGACTTATTCTCTTTAAGATCCCCTCATTTTTGGTTGTGTTTTAAGCTAACGATTTTGCAACTTTTTTTAAGTTATACTCTAGGTTCATTATTCTTGCGTACTTAAAAAAGAAATGTTACAATATTTTATATTTATTATAAAAATGTATAAATGACTCAATAAGAAATAAAAATAAATGATAGTAGCATCGCTAAGCCGTTGACCACTAAGGAGCAATAATATAACTAGCAATTTAGTGTCAGATATTCTTCGGAATCGGCTGTATTGATTCAGCATGCAATCTCGTGTCGATCGACGGTCCAATTCGAAGAAGCCCATTCTTCGCATCCACCCTTCTCAAGCAACTTGGCCGGTTCCTTGAGTATTTCAGATGACGTAGACCCCCAACTGTAGGGGCTGGTAGAGCAATTAAAACTTAGTCACATGGTATTAATTAGTAGGGAAGGAAGGTTGGGCGAGGGGCGGCCCGGTATAAACAGGGGACAAGTTTGTCCATAAAACAGGAACTGGTTTTGGTCTGAGAGACAGTGGGTTGACCGCATTGCTCGTTACAGCTTGTCCACCTTCATTAAGAAGAACATTCACGCTAAACGCCACGTTGGAAACTTTCATCTTTAGTCATTGTTCTACTATGGTCTAACTCCATACCGAAGCATGTATTTAGTTATTAATAGCGAAACCTTCCGCTCCGAACGGGCCTACATTGTTTAGAAGGTATTAGGCCAGGCGAAACTGCAAGCGATTCCCAATTTCTACACCCTTCGATCGACTTGCCGTTTTACATTCTCCCTGAATAATAACGAGCTTGAACATTGTTTAAACTACCGTGTCAATATTCGGTTAAACATGTTTACATAACTCTACATGTTAATTGAGTGTTAAACGTCGTGTCTTACACAACGTTATTTTTAGTCATTTCTCACTTTACATGGAATAATTTAAATATAAAAAGTAGGGGTAATAATTTTATCAAATCAAAAATTAAAAGTTAGAACAGTTTCTTCATTTCTGTAAAATATAATTAAGACCATTATGATTCATTCTCTAATCTTATTACCATTTATTAAATGAGACTACATGTCAAATTAAAGCACTTTGGAAAATGTACTGTGTAAACTTTGTCGAATTTCATCACATAATTCATAATCATAAATCATTTCTAAATATAAAAGCTTTTGTGCCAACAATCTAGGGGCAGTACAGTTCAATCTATAATAAATAAATTCTCCCGCTTCTCTACTCCCTAATTAATCTTGTACGTTAACACCTAGAAACAATTAGCTTGGTAAAGTTGCAAATGTATGCATGTTTAGTATGAATGACCCTAAATCCTGTGTTATGGATGATATGACTTTGTTTGTAGTGATGCTTTTTTAGAAATGCTTCAAGATCAAAAATTGTTTATTGTTGTTAATACTATGTTAAAAATCTAATCTGTTCTTTGAAATTGCATACAGTTTATAGCGCAAAAAGTTTGTAAAAGTTTGTGGAAGTGTCCAGTATTAACGTACACAAAATCTGCACTCTCGGGGGAAAAATGAATAATTCAAATTTTTGCAAATGTCCCAGCAAGTCTGTACATAATTAATAAAGTCGATTAAGAAACGGATTCCTTTTAAACACAATATGCTGTTTCAGACATGGCGGAAAAATTACGTCAACATTTCGGTAATTCTATTTGTCTATTTTTAAACTCGAATACCTCATTTTTTTTCTTTATCGACTATACTTGCATTTTGGGGAGATACTATCCTTGGTAATTCTTTCAAAAAAAAGACCTACTTTACTATTGAAATTGTTGGTTTAATCTAGTTTTACATTAATTAAAGGAACAAAACAAAAACTGAAAAACTTGTCGTAATTTCAACTTAACCAACCTCATGTACATCGAGACCCCGTAGTTGATGTCGTCGGGGTTTTTTCGTCATATTGTAATGTTAATATGAGAAATAGGATGCTGTAAGTTAAAACAAACCAAAAACTTACTTCAAACTGTAATTAATGTAATAATGTAATGTTGTAATATTTATTCAGGCCCTTATAAAGGCTGAAAGCTTTATGACCAGAAACCAGATCCCAAACACATTAATCGTCGTGGTCAATTTCTTCTTCATCAACGTAAAATATAGTGATACAAATTGACATATCCCATTTTACCTTCTATTGGGTTGTCCGGAAAATAATGCAGGATTTTAAGTTTTCATTAAAAAAAATCTATATAAAATATTCTGTTTACGTTTACAGGATTACTCATTTGTATGAATGTCANATTTTGATTAAAGAACATTGCTTTAAAGTAACTAGTTTCTTTTTTTTTGTTTAATACCAAAATCCTGCATTATTTTCCGGACAACCCAATAGCATATCGAAGGAGTAAGTAAATAAATTCATAAGTGTTGTTACGATAATGAACAAATGCTCTCAAATATGTGGAAAAGTGTCGCTGCTTAATATTAAATGGCAAAAAGTCTAGATATAATTAAATAAACTAAAAAGCCTACTTACAAAGACAACTGGGTTTGATGAGCAGAATAAAAATATATTATTTCGAAAATTGAATTTCTATCAAAGGTCTAAACTATAAAATAGCAATCCTGAAAATTTCCTTTTTGAACTTAACCAGTTTTTCCCGGAAAGTGCAGATGTGATATTGTGAGATTTCTCTCTATGGTCGGTGAGGTGTAATTTGGTTGTTAGTAATTAGCTTAGTTTGCGTAGCCTCTCTTCATTGATATTGTACGTTGAACATACGTCATTTACATTTTTCAAAACATTATTTCAATTTTTACAAACAAGGAAAACGATCACATAGGCCGACCAAAATGATAAATAAAAAACCAAAAATAATCCACTAAAGACACCGACAAACAGAAATAACCTCAACAAACTCATCCCCTTTTCTATCACCTTATAAAAAAATTGGCTTCACAGAAATAAAACAGACCCAACATGTAGATAACAATAGATAGTCGGTAACGACAAAATTACATGATTTTTATTTTATTTTTTATTATATTTTATTTTCATTCTGTTGTATTCAGTTTTAACACCTAGATTTTCCTATGATAAATCATCAATATCCTACCGAGCGTTGGTAACTTATTACATTATGCAGATTATCTAAAATTGAAAGTTTCGCTACAGCATAGGGAAAAGTGTGTGGTGTTTAGTGACCATTATTTAATGATTATTTGGAGGTCGTGAGATGTGGTCTGGTATGTTGTAGGTTTAGAAAAACATTTTCTTTATCTTGCCAACGTTTCGTTTTTTATTGAGATCATCTTCAAAAACAAACAAATTGATCCCTGAAGATGATCTCAATAAAGACCGAAACGTTGGCACCATAAAGAAAATATTTTTTTAAACCTACGTCACACCAGATCGCATCTCACGAACTCCAAAAAATCAACAGTACAAAGTATTTATATATATTTTCTTTTTTTTATTGTTAATATGAATGTAAATTGATAGATTAATGGTTTATTTTTATTTTTTATTCGTTCTATTTCTATTAAATGAATTTATTATTTGGAAAGTATGTAATACGATAATTTTAATATATAGCACAGAAGACTGAGCAGAGACCGGGTGCTTGTCCTAAAGCATTCAAAATAACATAAAAACAGGTGGATAAGTTCAAAAATATAAGGAATATTTCTTAACCGATACAGAACATATAAACAAGTTTTCTGAAGGTTGTACTGACGATGAGTCTATTGGTGCCTCAATCGGCACATAAACAAAAAAAATCGACGTATTTGATATAGCCTACAGATTTGATCGTTCTGTATCAATTGAAATCAAGAATTGAGCTTGTAAACATTAAAATAATCAAAATAAAATGAAATCTAATAAAGCCTACAAAAATTGGCCTGTTATTAAAGAATTTCGTCAAAACAGTAGAAAAATGAATGTAACTATAATAGTATGCAAACAAATTAATTACATATTATTTGAAAACAAATCTTTACCAGAAGTTGTCTTGAATAAACACTAAAATAATTAAAATAAGCTTATTTGCTGAAATAATAAATGGAATGCTTAAATGACTGTGAATGTTTACATGTAATAGTTGCCCTTTGTGTAGTAATATCGTTAGGTAAATCTGTTTACAATGAATTTGATCTTTTTTTTGTCAATATATGTGTATTAATAAATAAATCTATTCATTAAAGCATTACGACGAAATTTTGGTTTGCAATAAAAATATTGTAATCAATTTACTTTATAAAGAATCTATAATCCGTTGGCTCTGAACATATGTGCGTAAAATATGAGACTAAATGGTTATTTAGATATCTTCTAGAAGAAAATCAATCCGGAAAACGTTATATCCGGCAGAGGAAACAGAAATCGCTGGGGGTTTTTTCGGGTTTTAAAGCCCTGAGGCTATGTGTCCTCCCAGAATGGATCGGACTTGAAAGAAGAGCCCGTTGAGTTTTCTCGCCTTGAAGGAGTTAGAGATAGATCTGTGTGACCCTGTAGCAGAGCATACCTTTGGGGATTTTCAAGGGATTGGCCATCTATTGTCCTCCGGCCAATACCTTCCAATACCTTACCTGTCCCCCCCCCCGGGCCGGTCTGGGTATATAACACCGTTTGCCGCCGCGCAAACTAACTTTATTACAAACCGCTGACACAGTTTGGCTTTTCCTTTATTAAAATCCGTTCCGACTTTGCTTCCGACGTGACTGAAAAACTCGGCTGCGAGGGAAAATACTTTTTTTTAGAACTGCAAACCAGGCTCTTTCTCCCCCTCTTTTTGAATATCTTTAGTCGCGCAAAAAGCAATAAAATGACTGGACCATAAAAATTGAATTTAATTTCCTGCGCTCTAGTTGGTTTAATATTATTGCTCTTGCTTGCTCACGGCCCAGGTAAAAATAAACCGTGTCAAACGTAATAAGTTACTGCTTTATTAAATCTATCTGCATGCGGAGATTTTTAAACCTATCTCAGTCAACCAGGAAAATGGATAGCTTTAAATTTGTAAAGTTAAACATATAATTGTATATTACTTTTTTCATTCGCAATAAAACCGTTAGTACAGATTGTATTCTCTTCGTCATACTCAAGATAAAGGTAAATATCTTATATTACTCAATTAAAAAATACAGTTTAAAAATGTAGCATGACAAATTGTTTGAAACATAACCACCTAAATTTAGCATTACATAATGGACTAGGCAAAATTAAAAGTAAAATAAATAATTCTTCATACTCTTTATGAACTGAAATGTTAGTGGACTTTAATAGTAGTCCTTGTTAAAATGTATTAACTACCTACAAAATGTAATACGTGTCTGTACTCAAAACCATTAAATCTTTTATTTTGACCGAACCGCCATAATAATCTGCTCCGACTCTCAGTAGTCACCACACTAAAGGACATCTGTCTATAATCTAAAACCAGGGAATTTTTATAAAAATAAAAGAATACCAAGACCAGTACCTAAGGCCAAAACATATAGTTATAGACATGCTGGAACGATTGAAATCGAAAGGGCAGAAAGAATAGCAACGGACGACAAAACTAGTATGGATGGGTTATGATTTCTGCCGTCAATTTAATGCATGTACAAGAATCATCCATTCAGATCAGAAACGTTGGCACGATAAAGAAAATGTTTTTCTGAAACCTATTTCACACCAGACCGCACCTCACGATTTCTAAATAAATATCGATTAACGGTCACTAAAATAAAAAAATAGTAACTATAAAATTTAACTAACAATTTATTACATGGTTGTGCTCATAAAATTTAACTAACAATTTATTAAAAGGTTTTGTTCAAAATAGTGCATTAAGAACAAAATAGGCGTTGCGATTGTGATAGCGATAATTGTGATAAACCCTGTGTGACTGTACGTGACGTGCGCTTGACTTCGCATAGATGTGCACGCCCTACCAAAACGGGGCGAGGCGTCGGGTAGCATCGGGCAGCGCCGCATGGCGTTCCATCGGGTAAAGCCGGGAACACACTTACCCGATGCAACGCCATGCGACGCTACCCGATGCTACCCGACGCCTTGCCGCGTTTGGTAAGCGTGTTCCTGGCTTAAACCGTTGCGGCCACCGACGGCCCTCATTTGTGTTATTGTTTGAATTTTTCCTTCAAATGTGTAAGCTAGATCAGTCCTCAAGATACTAACTTGTAACTATAATTGATGTCTAGAAATAGCACGTTCCTGTATTTAACTCTTTTAAATCAAATTAAGCTTCTTGACTGAAGAGGATGGTAATGAATCTAACCGAGAAATATCGGTGAAAGTTGGAATGCGTTTGGATCAACACGCCCTCCCTTGGACAGTGGAAATCGTAAATCAGTGAGAATTCTAATAATATAAATTGCGTAGGAGTGGTCCTGCGGGAAAATCCTCCTCAATTATAAAGGCGAGGTTGGTATCGAGAGCAATAGAAGGATCAATAAATATCCAAAAGTTTCCATGGCTTGATGGTACAACCGGGTGTTGGATGGAAGCCAATTAAATACTTTTTTATTAGAATATTTCACCCTGCCCTCGTCAATAAAGAGCCGACCTTAGGACAATATTCTACCCAGTCGAGGAAAAAACAGGACTGCCTTTTTTCAATAGTTTTTCCAAGATATTACACTTTTCCATCTCACGTGCCGTAGGGGAGCTGAGAAAAAAAGAAGCTGTTCAAGCATTGGTGAGAAAAATCCGAAACGACTCGTCGGACTTTTACGGCGCTCTTTAGCATGCCTGTCCGTTATGATCTTGAATGGCGGAGAAGGAAAAAACAGAAGTTAGCCTAAAGTTTTTGTTTTTAAGGTTGTTAATTTATGCGTTTAATATAATTTGCAGGTGTGTGAATATGAATGTTAATTAATTTCAAACCTGACAATGAATCATGACAAAAGAGGAATTATTCAATGACATATTACGCACGTTCTAACAATGTATAACGCTACAATATGCCCAGTTAAACGAGTGTAATAATTTATAACAATTGTCCCGTATTTTTTCCTTACTTGTCGACTTTTAGACCTTATAAATAAACATTTATTCATTAGTATTAACCTGCTTTCAGAAAGGACAAAGCAATTGTAGTTTTTTTTTTTTTTTTTGTACAACACGAATATCAACGTATGAAAATTTTAAGACATTATTTAAAAAAAAACAAAAAAAAAACAAGTTTTTAAGCATTTGTTACAACACGAGGGCTATGCAAAAATCATCCTCCAATGAAAAAAAAGGTACACGTGAAAGTAAGTAAGATAAGACATACGCGATCTCTTGATAGCGGTATTTTGTGAGAAACTGTCATTTATAAAGCGCCCTCAAAACACGTAACATGGAAATTACTAACTGACAGTTTTCTACCCTTCTGATATTCTTCTCAAAAAGAAAAACTACAGTAGTCCTTTTTTATCAAACGAATTGTCGAACATAAAGAGTAATAATTTGAACCATCATAATACACCACCGAATTTTAAACAAGTCTATTTTGGTTTCTGGCACGAGCTACCAGTTTTTACACTGTTTTCAACTTTTAAAATGAATAGGTTTTATTATTTGTCAATTTTCAAACTTTTGCCTTCAGATTATTTCTTTGACATGACGAAATATTCAATCCAAAATAAAATACTCACCCAAAGAAATATATTTGAAACAAAAATGGAATATTGGTGCATATATTAGTTTTGTAATAAAAGCAAACGTTCTATTTGAGGAATTGATTCAAATGGGTTAACTCTGAGTTAAATATATATGATGATACACTTTTATTTTGCAACTAATACCAATTCCTCTTTTAAAACTAGTATTATTATGCATCTGACAAGGAAGTATATATATTTGGTTTTATCTTTCGAACTTTTTTTACTGAATTTAAGATTTATAAGCTCACTCATACTCCTCTTAATCTTAAATACGTTTTTTCCTTCCGTTACACGGTAGACACTCACACTAATAAATACATTTACTATCAATATATATAAAACAAAACATAACACGAAATATCTAGCTTTTAGCGAATAGTACATACAAAACATATCTATGTTTTTTCCATAATTCGGAGCAGGTGGCCCTAAATACTTACTGACATGCTCAAACACAATTCTAACAGAGGATGGCATTCCTAGACTCTCCCTTTATGGAGCCAAGGCATTCTACCCTTTGGTTGGACAGATTGATCTTTCTTTGAATGCCGAGCACAGGCTTTGACACAAATGTAAGGTCCGGTGCGAACCTTGTTAAATCGGGTGAGGATGATCCTTCTACTAGTCAGATCCTCCGAGTTTCATCTATCGAAAGTGCTGTTGATACGTGAGGGCTTCAAAGACGACCCGGCCCACCGATGCTGCAACCATTTTTTAACCATGCTTTTCTTTGCATTTTTAGCACGGAAGTTGGGTCGACTTGGCCTTAGTTGCTCTTCTGCCTTTTCGTTACCGTTTGGAGATATGTGTCCAAATACTCAGACAACAACCACCGCCGAGACGCTCCAGTTCGTGGTATCAATCTGACAAAAGCTACCTTGAGGTTGGGGAAAATCTGTCACTGACCACAGTAACCGTGCTGAGGGAGTGGGTGAAGACGAAGTATGTAGAGCTACCATCATCACGAATCACCCCAAGCACGTGCCAATTTGCATACAGCCTTGTAAACGCTACAGTGAGGCAGGAGCAACCAGAAAGTGGACGCGCCCTCGCGATACACGGCACACGCCACATCTTCAACTGGCGTACGTCAATCTAGGTTCCATGATCTTATCCTAGATAAGAAGGTACGGCGAAGTAGTCGACTTAGCTAACAAAGCGACATCGGTCGAGTACGGCCGGGAGGGCCCAGGTCCACTGAGGAAAATGTAACGCTTATCACTGAATAGAGATTCATTTCCTTGAACAAAGTCCTGGAGAGCACGGATCCTACTCTGACACGAAACTTTCGGTCCTTCGGAAAGCCTGGAGGAACGAGATAATTTGCCTCTAAATCCTATGTCTCAACATTTTCATATCGCATATAGTACGCCTTCTCGAATTCAAAGAACAGGATCTAGTGCTCTCTATTCAGAAACGTATTCTAGATATCACTACCAAGGAACCAAGCATAATCGACCACGGAACGATGCCTACGGAATCTTGCCTGATATTGGCTGTCTCAAGAAACCAGATCATGGATTCCAGGAGTTGTTCTCGTAGGTTGTCAGCGTTATAGAACTTACATAGTATGAGCCACGGCATGATTGTTAAATTAAGGAACATGTCGACTACCTTTCATGGCGGAAACCAAAGTGGGCTTTGACCCAAATGTAAGTTTCCATGAGTGGCACTTGCATGGCCTATTCTTAGGCGAATAAATCAGGTCCCTTTTTTTCAATTCAGATCCTCCGAAGGCAACTTCGTCTTAACTCTTGACTCGTGAGAGTTAATTCAGCCAACCGACGCTTTCATACACATAATGACGCTTTCAATTGCAGAAGTCAGAGGATCGGATCGCGGTGGTTACGTCCGGAGATAAGCACGTGCAAATCTTATCCACCTTGTCCGACTTTTCGTTACTCTACAAACCTATGTGTCCGTGGACATAGTCTCTGAGTATTTCTCCAATGAGATGACAATGAAAAGGTAGAACATAGAGAAGATTCTGTACAAACAAGGTAAACACAAGTCTTCTCCCATCGTCTATCACTACAGTGCGGTAGAAGTAATTCTAATTATGAAAAATTAACAATTGTATCTTATTATGACGGTGTGATCTATTCAGTTCAATTAAATAATTAAATTAAGGCCAAAACTTTTGGCCAATTATAAAAACAAAAAGTCAGTACACTTCAAAAATCCACGAAATTTTATAAATTCAGACATTGTATCGGGGAATTTTATTTGGTTCGTTTTTTACGCATAACGGTTTTTTTTACACTTACCAATAAACCTTTTTTAGTCTAATTAAAGTGGTCTGGTCGTCTGGTCTGGCTCAATTCATTTGATTGCATTTTACCAATTAGCACACCTCCCCGTCACTTCGCAATCACAATGGATTCGCACGTATCAATTAATTCTGTAAAACCAAAATTTAGGAAGAGGTGAAAAACGCCCAGGTATATATTGTATATCGTAAAAATGTGTTGGTAGAATTTTCAATTTCAATCCATCGACGAAAAAACAACAGATTAACGTTTTAATTTCAACAGATTTGAAAAGCTTGTAAAATTGATGATACCTCTATGTAAATAAGGGTACTTTATTTGATATTGTTTTATACTTGATGATTCTAAAGTTTGTTGTACAATTATTTACAATATTTCATCTCTAAAATTTATCTGATGAATTATTATTAATTAGTACTGTGTGGTGATTAGTGACGTTAGTCGTTGATTATTCGGAAATCGTGAGATGCGGTGTCTGGTGTGACGTAGGTTTTAGAAAAAAACATTTGGGTACTCTCAACTCGACACACAAGAATGACCCAATTACACCCTGAAGATGATCTCAAGATCGAAACGTTGGCACGATAAAGAAAATGTTTTTCTAAAAGCTACGTCACACCAGACCGCATCTCACGATTTCCGATTAATCATTAATTAGTACCTTCTTGTGAATACTTCTGTAATATAGTATAGTAATGGTATAGTACAAATGGTGTAGCATGGTATAACAGCAATGGCAAATTAATGAAGCTGTAAAACCGGTTAAGCCATTTTTACAAAAATTTGCACCTATTACTAATGTTTTCTGTAGTTTTTAAAAATTTTACAAGTACCATTATTACTTGCAACAAGTATGTATTTGACATTGATATAGTAATTATTGGATCAGTACAAGACAAGGCCATTTACAAAGGAAGTGTGACGTATGTGAATTTGGTTTAACTTATTGTCTTGTCTGATGTTATTGTCTGATGAGGTTGGATTTACGACTAGCTAGGAAAGGATCAAGATTTTATGTTAGAATAGCTATGCCAGCACAGGTGCATATAATATTGTTAGGGAAATCAGGAATGTCAGCTTTATGTAACGTGAATAGGAAAGGCTTTAAAATGCTCCCTTGGGAGGCACCCGTTTCTTTGGAAGTATAAGTGGAAACACAGACCCTTGCGATATTCTAAAGTTCCGGTTCAAGAAAAATGTAAAAATTAATTTTCAATTACCATAATTAAACTTCAGAAATAATTAGGAACTTATAGTTAGTAATGACTAAAATGCACTTATTCTTATGTTCAGCGTCATTCTTCCGTCCACCGAAATCCGGGGACTTTTACTCTGTGCCCTTAAAAGGACATGAGGATCTTTAACGTCCGTACCTAGCCAGATCTCACTCTCTGCTTGTCCATTCCGAGTGAATGGGGGTGCATTAAGTACCAGACCGTGTGCCGCACGGCAAAGTGTAATCTCCGGTGGCTGAAATGCATTAGCCTGCGTCGTCCCGCCGGCTCCCTCGATAGAGAAGGCTACTATATATCCCAGAGTATTGGAGTTCCTCCAGCGTAAGAACTTCTGAATCCGCTCCGGTCGCGGTTTTGTTTAAAGTGGAATTTCTAACCACCCCCTAGAGGAACATTGCTCTTGGAAGGAAACCGCGAACGGTACCCCCGAGCAACAGGTTCCACTAAGTTCTTGCCAGGAACAACGCCACTAAGCCACTACGAGTCTATTCACATGTAGCAGGGTTGGACTTGGAAAGTTTTCTGCTACCCCGTAGTTTAGGTTATGCACCCTCCCCCGTCTATGCAGACAGTATCTGGTACCCTAACCCTCGTGTGCCTGTGATGCAACACCCGCCGCCCCTGCCGACATGGAGGCCGATACAAATCCAGTTTTTGCTTTAGAGAGGGTGCCACGCTCTCAAGGCTACATCATTATGGTGAGACTGGATACCCCTCTTGCGCCCAAGCGTTGGAAGAGGTCTCAAGGAAGTATGCCGAAGGACCTGGATTGAGAGAGGGAAGTGACCGAGGACACGAGGCTCTCCTTTTCAGGTTGCACCCCCGCCTTGGCCTCACTGTACCACCAATTTCACCGTAGTTCCAGGTTTAAAGGGCTATGGCTCCCCTGGGTGGAGAGAAGAGATGAGATGGCCGTTCAAGCGCCGAACGAACCGGCCGCCATCCCGACCAGTCATCTCGAGGGACGAATCCGAGGTTGTGTGATCGCCGCACACACCTCGGATTAAAGCTGTCCAAGACCCCGGGACTATCGGATAGTGTTGTCATTTCAGCTTCCAACGTATTAATTTTTTCCAAAACACACTTACATTCTCACTCACATTTCAATACAGTCTTTCTTATTAATAAATCACCATTCACTCAATTAGACTATATAATTGTATTCCTACATTACTCTAAAAAAAAATTCATTTAGATCATTGTTGTCTGAGTTGGAATCAATATTACATAACTTTACATACAAACTACACATATAAGCTCGTTTTGTATCGAAGAGTTACCCAATTTCCCGTATCACTCTATAAACGAAGTACCTCACATTATGGTCTATGGGTTACTGAATATTCCCACTATCGGCCCTCTCTACACTTTCAGGCTAATAAATACATACAATCTGACGGTACATTTAGCGCAAGGATATCGCGGCCTCTTTCAAAAATCTGAACGCGGGCCAAAAGATTCGGTGGCGAGCACAAGTATCTCATCACCATAGTCGTATTCCTACTTGTTTTTTTTTTGTTTTTTTTATGGAGCCAAGAAATAAGTTTATTTAAATAAATAATTTTTAGTCCATTGAGAAGATTAACAACCCGAGCGTTTGAGCTGAAAGGTGACATTTGCTAAACTTCGGCTAGTCAGTTAATATAAGCCATTAAACGACGATAATTGCAATCTATCAAAACTTCCCTGCAACCGAACCAATTTTTTAAGCGAAACAAGTACCCGTTGGCATAAAAATTTTGCAATTTAACAATTTATAGTTGTTACTTTTAAAAGGCGGTCTGATTAATATCTACGGTATTTCATACGGAATGGAGCCCCGCGTGCCAACTGATTGATTTATTAAGCCTGGCCCACTCACGAAAGTCGTTCGCACGGAAAAACGGTCCAGCTGCAACAGCTGCGTGTCCCAAGTATTAACGAATCGCCGGAGCCTACATAATACCGGACCGGCGGAGGAGTATCCGTGACACGTGCGCTTTCGCCTTTTGAGAGCACTTTATTAGAGGTCTTGTGATAACAGTTTATGCCCGGGTATACTTAAGGGCAGGGATATAAACTCGGCAAGGAAATGGCTTAGATGGTTATAGTTAATAACGGCCCTTTCTCTAAAGGCACCACTACCAACTTGTACATAGCTAAATTTTCAGCAATACCTCTTTTCTACTTAATAATATTTTACTTTTATTATTAAAACTTTTATAGAGAGTATAACGGTGCACATTCGGACAGAGTTAAGCTGAGTGGTTTTTAATTAATGAACTTCCAGATAGTATACCAAACGTTAAATGCCACTTTGAAAATAGATCTCCATGAAGACAACGAGAGAGCCAACAAATAGTATAATATGGTGTCCCTTTTAGGTGACCCAGCTGAATTTCTTTTGAACCAATGACCAATGGTTTAATTTATAGGGGTTTCAGGCCCAGTTCAAGTTCACGATTTCAAATACGACCCTATAAATCTTGACACATCATTTTAAAGATTTGTTTACGCTCAAAACGATGGTGCAATCGGATTTTAAAATTGGTTAAAAAATGACGATGTTTGACAAAAAGAAACCGGCAGCGTAATTTTTACGAGGAGCTGAATATTTATGTACATGCTAAACCGTTGGAATTTTCGAACGTGGGCAGAAGAAAGTTGAGAATTTTGCACCCTTGTTAACATCATGTGGTTCACATTATCAGGTTTGGTGTGCGAAATGCCTTATTTCTCCGAAAAGAATTTAAGTGGTGCCTAGTTCCTCAATCTTTTGAGGGAGTTTTTACCAACTCTATTAGATGAAGTTCATATGTAACAACGACAAAGAATGATTCTCCAGCTTGGATGCCACGCACACAATTTTTTGCTTATTCAAATCGGTACTTCCGGGATAGGTAGATGTGGTCCGATTGATGGCCTCCTTGGCATTTTCAGTTGAAGAACTGCGGCGAAGAACAAATTTAAATTCAGTTGCATCATTGTTTTCAGCCTAAAAATCATTTAAAATGATGTATCAGGATGTATAAGGTAGTATTTGAAATTTTTAAGTTGAACTGGTATCTCCAAAAGAGAAAAAATTCTTCTCTAAAAAATATTCAATACGTATTTTTTTATATAGCGTCATTGGTTCAAGAGAAATTCAGCCGGGCTATCTAAAAGGGACACTCTGCATATTTTAGAAAAAATATTCCTCGGCTATTGCAACGAGCTTTTGACAAATTTTTGTTTTACCTTAGCAGTAATATCAATATTTTATGATATCTCACCTTCGCTCTTAAATATTTCACATTTTCGCATTTTTCTATATTGTTTTTTAAGAAATATGCTGTTGATCGTAACATAATGTAAAGTCAAATACTGCTAGGTAAGGGATATAAAAAGTTAAGGCAAGAGGTCAATTATATTGACATCTACAGTAATATAAAGTAATGTGACTAGAGGGGGAAAAAATAAAAAATTAAATTCAGCATGGTCAGGGTTATAAGTAGGGTAAGCAACATGCTGACACCATTATAGTGAATGTTGCTTGTCTCAAACGCTAGTGGTGTTATTTCGTTTTCGCCTTTCAACGGATGCAATTTCATAAAAACGGTGTATTATTTTATAGTGGCTAATAATAGTAAAATGTATTATATATTTCAACAATTATTTGACTATGTATGCCATCAGGGAAATAAGGAAGGAGTATGTCGCTTGTATTTTCTTGCTTTAGGAAGACGTTTGGGCACAATACTTCAGTTAACACCAAAATCGAATATTTTTTAAATTTTTCAAACGTTTTTGCTAATATATTTAGAATCATTTCGAGAAATGTGATTTCAGGAGTAAAAATAGAAAAAATCGTATGGCGCAAGGTCAGGGTTATATGCAGGGAGAGGCAACATGCTGACAGAGAAAGTTTCTTGTGTCAAAACTCTAACGGCGTTGTTTCGTGTTCATCATTCAATGAAAGCTATTTCGTTATTACAAATTTTCTAGTGTGTAACAGCATTTAAATTTTTTCTCTATATTTTTTATCTCCTATTAACGACAATCTCACTGATATAATTTTCCTTTAAAAAAATTCTTCGTAATTAAAATATCATATACTCTCGTACTTTTCTACATTCCATTGAAGAAGTGTAGAAGTAATTAATAAATAGCCAAATGTCGCAATATTAAGCAGGGTGAGGCAGAAAATAGTATTTAGTTTCAACATTTCGTATAATCAATCGTATATTTATTAAAAACCAAATTCAAGCAGCAACTTAAACATCTACTGTTTTCTTGTATTTCATATATTAAATAATTATTTCCATTCTAATTGCGAAAGTGAAATACATATCAATAAGTTGAATATTATGAGGAATTGTTATTTTATAATATGTATCATTCATTCATGCTGCTTATTTTCCCTAAACCAATAAATTATTCTGAGATTTTTGAATTGTATGACTGTAGGCAAAACCGCAAGTTTAAAACCTAGCAGGGATATTATTTTCAGCACTCGTCAAAATAAAAAGAAATTAAAAAACTAAATCTTATCAACTTATCGCCAATTTAATTTTTTTTCAGTAAATTGCAAAACTACGTTATTTCCTGCACGTTTCTTGTGGGTATCACATATTTTAGGAAGTAGGCCATGATTTGTCACTACTCGGAGATCATGAGATGCGGTCTGGTGTGACGTAGTTTTAGAAAAACATTTTTTTATCTTGCCAACGTTTCGATCTTTATTGAGATCATCTTCAGGGCCTAGGATTTACGAACATTATTTAAATTTAACAAATACATGTAGGATGTGGAAAAAAAGTGAATTTATGCAATGCAAAAAAGATTTTTTTTATGTTCAATCAAAGTATTTCTAATCGACACTACTACTAATCACCACACATTTGTCACTACTTTGGTCGAATTCGGTTCATCACAATCATCGTCTAACGACGTGTTTTGCAATAAAATAGTCTATTTTTTCATTTAACCGTAAAATGTCATGCCTAAAGTGATATTTCGGATTCAGCTCTAAAAAATTTAATTGCTCAAAAATGAATTTATATTAAATAGCATAAAAACAAAACGTACTGGATACTTGTTCTCAATCAAAGGGATAATAAATATTTACGTTCGTCAAGTTTGTTTTTATCACCTAATTTAAACCCATTTATTATGATTATATAAAATATATGATACCTACAAGAAACATGCAGGAAATAAATATAAGCAAAATATTCATATTGACTAAAATATTAACATAAATATGATCGAAGGTTAAAGTTAAAATTAAAAGATAATATATTTTACCAGTCTGTATTTAAATCTTTTTTACTTTTTACCGCTAATTCACAAATAACATGACGAATGGGATATTCTTTGAATTTCAACAGGTTTATAAACGTAAGGATTTTATTCGATGCATGACGGTGTTTACCCATGAAAATTTTTGAGCCTTTTACACAGCATTTAATTTCTAAGAAATTAAGCGATTAATTAAGCATTCTGAGCTGAACAGAGTTAAATTAAGCACTGAACAAAAAATAAGAAGAAAAAATGCTCACGCAAAACGTTCAATAAAGTTCATTGGCTCGCATTCACAGTATAAAATATAGTTCCGATTTTAAATCTCTTAAGTAAATTGTAAAAAAAATTAAAGTATGGTGAATGCGTTACTTTACCTATCTATCAATATTTTTTTGGTATAGAACGTTCTTGTTATATTTGTGATGTATTACAATTTATTCATGACCATAGTTTTATTTGTCAAAACGGTGTGCAAGTGCTATCGAAATAATTCAATAAATCCAAATATTGCCAGGGTTCTGATTAATTTAGGGAATTTATTTAATAAACTGAATTATTTGTCCGTGAGCTTTAAACGATTTTCCCCCTTCAAACCATGACAAAGCCGGAGGATTGGATCCGGGCCAGGTGATCGAAGTGATGTGTCCAATATGTTGTCCCTCCCCGTCCTAATTGTCCGGATTGGGGCGGTGACATCGGTTCCCCATTCCGGCTGTCATCGCCAGCTTCTCTCTTATTGTCTTACTGTAGACCTCAAGTGGCGCATGTCGACCCGAATCCGCCTCTTCACGGCACACCTTTCCCCGGGGATAACTCCGTATTATTGCTCGTCCACAAATATTGGCGCCCCAGTTTTTCTCCCCTGTCTGAGGAATTGAGACTACGTCAAATAAAAGCTCGAACAGACAGAGAACCGATTCCCCCCTTATTGGCATGTAAGACGGCCGCTTCTATGGACTATGAATATCGATTGCCAACAATAGGGGATGGGTGTTTCATGCACCAATGACTTGGCTTGAGCCGAACTCAAATATTACTCTCCCACGTTTAGCGCCGTGGACGCCTATTTCCGTTTTTTCTTTCTCTTTAAATCTTATCCTACTTTACGTATTTCTTTATAAATGACAAAAACAATACATAATGTATATATGCGCGCGCGCGCGCGCGCGTGTGTGTGTGTGTGTGTGTGTGTGTGTGTGTGTGTGTGTGTGTGTGTGTGTGTGTGTGTGTGTGTTTCTGAGTGTAGGTATGTAGGTGAGTAAAACTTCTTTGAACATGATATCGCTTCTGTGATCTTTACTCCTCTCTTGCATTCTGACTTTACAGGAATGCCCCACCTCCTTCTACTTCAGTGTATTTAGTATATAAATAATTCCGACGTTTTGTCTTTTTCCCCATCCATTCACGTTCCCTTATGAACCTGTCCGTGTCAAAACATATGATTTTCATTGCTTTCTCTCTCTCTCTCTCGCTCATACCCTCTCTCCCTCTCTCTACCTCTATCTCACTCTTTCCATCCATCCACTATCCAACTGTCCACCTATTTTTGTTTTTTTCTCTCTCTCTCTCTCTCTCTCTCTCTCTCTCTCTCTCTCCCTCTCTCTACCTCTATCTCACTCTTTCCATCCATCCACTATCCAACTATCCACCTATTTTTGTTTTTCTCTCTCCTCACATTTTCTCTCTCTCTCTCTCTCTCTCTCTATCTATCTATGTACACATATACATATACACATATATATACACACATATATATATATATATATGTTATGAAGGGAGACCAGAGTATATATATATTATATACTCTTTATATACTTATTTATATATACCCTTTCCTCTCGCTCTCTCCCCCCTCTCTCTCTCACTCACTCTTTCTCTGTCTCTGTCTTTATATCAGCCTCTCGCCCCCTCTTTCTCCCCTCCTTGCTTCTCCTTACTCTTTCATTCTTCACCTTTCTCTCTCACCGAATCCAATACGAAACATTTTATTATGTACATTTAGTTTATTAAGTACTATAGATAATAATTTAATTATTTTAATTTTTGTTATTTTCCTTTTTACTTTTTAATGAATAATTTAATTGATATTATTTCTTGGAAGTTACGAAGGTGACTAAAGAAATGTTGTAAATACACGTGTTGTTTTAGTGACCGGTTGTTAAATAATTGTTGGATTCGTGACGAGCGATCAACAATGTGGTAGTTTAGAATAAACACCTTTTCATTTTTTTGCTTACATTCCAACCTTTATTCATAAAGGGTGGTTGTCCTGAAGATGACCCGGAGGGAGGTCGAAACGTCGGCAAAATATGGAAAAGGTTTTTGTGAACTGCCTCATTCTTTATCGCTCCTCTCGAACTCAACAATTATTGTTTTAAATAAAATAGTATTTTTTGCCACTTTATATATANATATATATACGTTTTAGTTGGTCCTAATAGCCAATGTAATTAGTATAATTTCTTTTTTTTTAAGTTTGGAGTGGTTGCGTTGAAAAATTAGTCAGACGAGCGGGACTGAAAACCACGACATCCGGATTTTTAACATGGCGCTCAAACAGTTGGTTCAAGTCCTGATCGTGGCACCAATACATCAAGTCAATCACACATTGAAACAATAATAACTCAATTTTTACTATGTTAATTAGTTCATTATGTACATTCCATCCTTGTTTTATGTTGTTTGTTCGGTCGTGTTTATTCTTTCAATTTATTGGTATTAGTTTTGTTCGTTTTTGCCGTATTTTATTCATTTTATAAATAGTTTAGTTTTTCTTATTTATTGGCCGGATTTGTAAATGAACGTTTTTCTAACCGCCTTACAAAAGTCCTTTATATCACAGTAATCATAGAATATGCAAATTTGAAGGTAAAATAAATATTCAAATACAATTTAAACAATTATTTACGGTTATTTCATAAAGAAAACTCATTTTTATTTAATAGTAGTACGTGCTAATATTGTTTTTTATCAATTTGATAGATACTTATGAAACGTTCTATCTTTTTATGACTAGGTTTTCTTCAGAACGACCGAAAAAAGGCTTGGCGTCAAACATTTTAATACGAAGTTTAATTGATAAAACAGCGCGCAACTTGTGTTCCGCAACGGTTTGATGTGTGGATATTGACACAAGACTTGGCCGAGGTGGGGGACAGCAGGGCGTAGGAAAAAGCAGAGAGTTCTGTTGACAGAGGTCGAGAACAGGTCAAACATTGACCAAACAAACTTATTAGGATAAAACAGGAGAGGGAGATCGTCCCCTTTTGCCCTCCTCCCTTAAGACAATTTACAGAATGAAAGCTATCGAAAAATGACGTTAGCTATTTCAATACAAACGCCACAAGGAGATAACAAATATTTCAAAGTTGTATTTGATTCTAACTTATTAATTTGTAAGACGTTATTGTACGTTCTTTCATGAAAAAAAGGGATTTGATTTTTTTTTATTGTGAAATCGTATATTTCACAAATGCACGAAATTTACATTTAAACATATATATAATTAATTTAATGAATAATTTAACTTGGTTATGAGTTGCTAGTATCTCACATATTTATACAGTTACACTATTTGATATCCCCTCTCACTTTCTACCTTTTAAAAACTTTTTTATCTCATCACTCTATATCTTTCTAACTTACTCTCCGTCGCCCTCTCTCTCACTCCCCCTTCTCCTTCTCACACACACACACACACACACACACACACACACTCACTCACTCTCTCTCTGTCTCTCCCTCTCTCTGTCTCTCTCTCTCTCTCTCTCTCGCTCTCTCTCTCTCTCTCTCTCTCTCTCTCTCTCACACACACACACACACACAAAATAAAAAATGTATCTACACTAAAAAAACTATTTATTTTTAGTGTCAGGAAGTTCTGTCAGATGCAATTTTCTGTGTGAATATCGCAAGTATTCCTCTTATGCTGAATCCTTCTATGAACATAAGATAATAATGTTTAATTTTATCCAATTTTAGAGTGACAGGAAGGGGAAAAGGGTCTACTTGATTTTCACAAAGATAAAAAACGGAGACAATTTCCCCTTGGACCAAGTTCAACACAAATCTACTTATTGTATTTATATATGTTGTGAAAAGGCTCTCGATCAAGGGGGTCCCATTTCCTTAGCAAATCTTTCTCCGCCACTCTGCAGGGTGTCCTATTCATCACAACCGTAACAGCGCAATGTGTCAAAGGGGGACTTGTGTTGGTGCCAAACATAAAGGGAAACATAAATCTGGACACTTTTCTGTATTTTAATTTTTAGAAATTTTTCCTTATTTCCCTATTGGTTGATACGTCTGGTATTAATATTTTTTGGACTTGGATCCAATGAATATACGGTCGTTTTATTCTGGTTTAACAACAATATAATCTCATCTTAGAACATAATACTAGCATAATGGTTGATTAAAAGATAACGTTAATATTCATTACAAAATGATATTTTACAAACCTCTTTTCTGACTTATGGAATTACTCACAAAATGTTCTTCACATGGTCCTTAGCACCAACGTTAGGCTATAAGGCAAAGCTAGGTGATTTCATCCCCAAACACATGAAAGTTTTAACCCTAAACATATATTGATCTCACTCTAGATGACATCTAGTGATTTTTCTCTGCTTTCTATTCAAAAGCTTGTAACTGTGAATCAACCGCGTGTGAACTATTCTGAGTCATGTTAAACCATCCATCCGTTTTCGTCGACTGAAATCATGAGTGCCTTTACGGTTGATTATTTGGAATCGAATTTTATTTAATTCTTATAATGGGCATTATTAAAATAAGTAACCGTTGAGGATGGATGAGTCTGTGTTATAAAATTCTGTCTCCATCTCACAAAACAGAAGATGGTAAAGACAAAAAAAACCAGTTTCTTCTTGAAGTTTACGAGTGCACAGTTTCTACCTTATTTTTAAATATCCCTATAGTTTATATCCCATAATAATATAAGAAAATGACATTCACCCCGAAATTTATCAAAATATTTTTGAAAGTGAAAGTTCGCACTCCTCAAATAATTACATGATAAAATTGCTCAGAAAACACCTTTTTTGCACAAAAATTTACCACAATATTTATGATTATTCGTTGAACAATTAAAAACGTATAAAATTTCAAGGGTGAAAACAGGTCAGCAGATCAAATAGTGAACACTTAAATTTATTGTGCCTGGCGCGTAAGCTTCAATTTAGTTAGTCGTAAAATCGGCATATTTTCCGAAAGAGAAAGTAGTTCGAACGCCAACTTTTGACAGTCTCGCCGGGAGCCCAATTGTGCCGACGAAACCCCGATGGCGATAAAACCCCGAGCCGATTTTATTTTTCATCAGGCACGTCCGCCGATATTCTTCTGTAATCGTTCTGCCAAGGGCTAGCAAAGCCCCTTTGAGAAATTTAATACATTGAGATTTTTATACGAAATGAAATTCAATTTAAAGTCGGCCGTAAAATTTGTCGATTTGTTGCGAAGAGGAGGTCGCCGGTTTTCAAGTAGACTTTCTCCAAGGCTTTCAACTCAAAACGAAACATCCACATCTTTCACTACTAATCCAATTACATCCGGAGAATTACCAAATGAGTAACATATTGCTTCGAGCAGTGGTATTGTACATTATAGCGCGATGTATTGATTAATTACAGTTTGCGGATCTATTATTGACTGACACAATTCTGTGCTATTTGGGCTACGGGTCAAATTATTCTATATAAGTGGTCACTGATTAAAATTATTTGTATTGAGAACATATGGATAATAGCCATAGCCAGATTATCATAAGTAAGACTAATTGAGTACTTTTTTTTAATAAAATACAAAACCCACAGAAAATGTGTAGGTAGAAAAATATTCTTAACGCCATCGTACCCGTTTTTGAAAACTTGAATCAAAGTATTGATAAATTAACAAACATAACACAGGGCCAGTAGGGTTACTATAATACTAAATTATTAAATAGAAATGTGTGGTGATTAGTGATCGTTAATCGATAATTATTCAGAAATCGTGAGATGCGTTCTGGTGTGATGTAAGTTTCAGAAAAATATGTTCTTTATAGTGCCAACGTTTCGATCTTTATTGAGATCATCTTCAGGGCCTGGGATTTACAAACATTGTTTACATATAACAAATACATTTAGGATGTGGAAAACTGAATTTATACAATTTATTCAATCAAAATATTTCTATTCACTCAAAGGGTTTATCTTCTGTGTAATTGTGCCATTCTTGCGTGTCGTGTTGAGAGTGCCAGTGAGATTTAGCTGTTTTATGTATATATATGTTGGATTTTGAAGGGGTGGGGAAGGAAGTCGGTATAGAAAAGACATTTTTTTATAAGGCGTTTGCTTCTTTGAGGTGGAAAGAGC
Organism: Cimex lectularius; assembly: GCF_000648675.2. Taxonomy (NCBI): domain Eukaryota; kingdom Metazoa; phylum Arthropoda; class Insecta; order Hemiptera; family Cimicidae; genus Cimex; species Cimex lectularius. The sequence goes on from NW_019393704.1 coordinate 802,500, forward strand.
CGACGAAGGGAAACAATGTGTTGGTAATGGTTCGGCCAGATTATCCTTTCAGGATTATATAGAAAGGGATAAATAGGAAAAAGAAAGCTAAATTGTAAATCCCAGGCCCTGAAGATGATCTCAATAAAGATCGAAACGTTGGCACGATAAAGAACATGTGTTTCTGAAACCTACATCACACCACACCGCATCTCACGATTTCTGAATAATTAAATAGAAAATGTTAATAATTTTTTCTCGCAATAAAAACGAAATTTTCTAACGCAAAAACGTAATTTTCCAGGATAATAAACTACAAAATCAAAAAATAACAATTGGAAGATTATGGTAAGCTTAATGAAAGACGTGCCATTTTCGAAGAGAAGTCCTTGGTGTGTTTCCTTAGTATAATTGAATAATTATTTTGTTCCTTAACGAAGCACGTAAAAATATATTTTCTTTTGCACAAATAAAGTTGATACTCGTTTTCTACAAAAAATAAATAAATAAAGTAAACAATACAAATAAAAAAAGTATATATTTTCACGTTCGTAGCCTGAAAAATACCATCTGATTTGTCTAATTTTCCAGAACAATACTCTAATTAAACAATAACAATTGGAAGGTTGAAAGGTTAATTGAGCAAAGCACATTCACATTTACTATAATATACAATACTGCATACTCAGAACTGTACTTTTGTTAGTGGTAAATATTTAAAATGCATAACATACATAATTCAATTGGTATTGCAGTAAATTAGGTATAATTGGTAATAAAAATTATACGTAAAAATGTAATATATTATAAAAAGTTTATAATTGTAATGGTGGTAATAAGAAACGGGTGGGTGCCCTTCCCGTTGTAACACAATTAAATTGTGTACTTTAAATAATATTAAGTATTTATTTTGTATATTTTATTAACTCAAGACTGATGAGGGAAGAAATCGCCGCGAAATCGATCTACAAATAAAGTTGCACAAAGAGACACATCTTTTTGTTCACACAAGTTCAAAGTTGATATATGTTTTCTCAACCACATTTACACGTCCTTAGACTCCCCTGGTTAATAAATATGCACTTTGATTGCATATATATGTATATATATATTTTTTTTTAAATATATTATTTAGCTTATGTCACATTTAGTTTTTTTTATTGTATAAGATCCACCATCACAATTAATTCCAATTGTTATACAAAAACTCGTATTTGTTTACTAATATTTTAAGTAGTAACGTTTTTCTTTGCAATAAGCAATTACTTAAAGGCATTAATTGAAGTGTAAAGTATATTAAAGAACCAATATTTGGAAAAGAGTTATTGCTATGCGTTTTATCTGAACTTCGGAAATGTTTAGCACTTAAGGCTTGTTCAATGGCAAAGCCGTTTGCCTCTTAACTTTGTGCTTAAAGGTTAGTACAGTTTATGAAGTTGGGGGGAAAAAACTTCCCGACCTTGTTTAATCAACCGAAATCAAAGACTTCTAACAAAACAAAGCCGTAGCTTTAGGCATATTATACGGAAGTGTGTTTTCTACAACTTGACATTCAAAGTCATTTTACATTTTTTTCAGTTCAGTTTCTTAAATTGTTAATTTCTAACCTTCTGAGCGTTTTTATTCTAACTGGCAATATTATATGTTTGGTGTATTCTATCGCTGCCAACAAATTTACAAAATGGTGTTAACAGTTAGAGCTCAAATTTTTCCCTACTATGTAATTATTAACAATGAACCCCATTAAAATTCAAAACTGCTAAGTCTCTTGTATTTTAACTGTAATAATATCAGTAAATGGATGAAAGGAAGCATAACATCCGGCCAATCGCAAAGTTTCTAAGCGCAATGAATTATTCAAGAAGTCAAGATTATGCAATGGATGCGCATTGTATCGCGGAAGATGGAAGCAGTTTCTCGCGAAGAAGAAGAGTTAATTTATGTCTCCTTCAGTTTATTAAATAAGAAAGAGGTTTTATTCAGCTACGATTAAGACAGTGTGCATCATCAAAAAACGAAAGTTTTGTCACATTTCTTTTCGAAACTGATTAAAATTTTATTTTAACGAACTGATGAATTTACAATTGATGGATTTAAGAAAATACACGAAATTCATGAAATATCTTATGCAAATAAACGTAAAATCGAGAAAAGTTTATAATAGAGGTTAAAAGTTACATCAGCAAAGAAGTTCCGCCTAGTAAGCCGGAGCAATTTCTCAAGTGGGCCCCATTGGCGGCAACTTTTCGATTTTAAGTACAAAGTAATACTAACAATGGCATAAATTGGACCGCTTTCCGTATTCTTAAGTTGACCAATCAAACAAGTTTAAATGTTATAACATTTCAATTTAACAACAAGCACTTTGAAAACAAAAGTATAATTCGAATTGTAATCTAAAACAACCAATTAGCCGACATTGTTAACACAACCGGCGGTAAAACAAATGATCCCTAATTGTCAACACCTAAATTACTGTCCGTTTGTCGAAGGGCTTGTTACGCAGGAACGATTGTATGATTGTAATATACTGATCAACATTTATAATTTATTTTCAATATCAAATAAAAGCAATATTTCCTAATCGAACTGCACGTTGTACGACATAAAATATTGTTCCATTTTTACTGAACCACTTTAGTAATTATGTTGTGGTCAGATGTGACGTTAGTTTAGAAAAACATTTTCTTTATCGTTCCAACGTTTCGATCTTGATTGAGATCATCTTCAGGGCCTGGGATTTATAAACATTGTTTAAATTTTACAAATGCATGTAGGATGTGATTTATTTATAAAATTTTCGGTTAACAAATATTTCCTTATATTTTTGAACTTAGCCACCAGTTTTTATGTTATTTTGAATGCTTTAGGACAAGCACCAGGTCCGTCCTCAGTCTGTATATCAAAATTATCGTATTACATACTTTATAAACAATAAATTCATATAATAGAAATACAACAAACAGAACAATAAAAATAAACCATTAATCTATCAATTTGCATTCATTTTAACAATATAAAAAGAAAACATGTATAAATAGTTTTCACTATTGATTATTTGGAGGTCGTGAGATGCGGTCTGGTGTGACATAAGTTTAAAAAAACATTTTCTTTATCGTGCCAACGTTTCAATCTTTATTGAGATCATCTTCAGGGCTCAAAGTGTTTGTTTTTGAAGATGATCTCAATAAAGATCGAAACGTTGGCAAGAGAAAGAAAATGTTTTTCTAAACCTATGTCACACCAGACCGCATATCACGATCTCCAAATAATCGTTAACTAACGGTCACTAAACAGCACATATTTTAATAATTGTAATTTTTTTATTAATATGAATAATATTTTAGATTTTAACTTATATTAAAACATTTCCATGCAATTATTTTACTTCGAAAAAAAATATTATGTGATGTTTTTCATGCCTTGTTCAATTGTTGTTTAAAATCCATACATTCTTCTACATTACTAAATTCATAATAAATTCACAGTTCAATGCAAGTGACTTTGTAAAATGATTTTTGTTAATAAAAATTGTTGATGCTAAAGATCAAAAGTATCTCGAACGTCCAAACAAAAAAGAAACTGTATTACAAATAAAATAATCGCCTGTTTTAACGTAATTAATGATTAACTAAAAATTTATTATATTTAGTGTCTACTTCTTTCAATTAATTAATCTTTTTGTGTGAGGGTTTTTTTGCACTATATGCACCTTCGCTACTATAAACATTCTAACATATAATTATTCTTTTTATGTAAGGTCTTGGGTTGAGATAAAAAAGTCAGTGTCACGAGCGGGATTCGAACCCACGACCTTCGGCACAATACGCCGCTGAACTAACCACTTGAGCTATCCACTCGGCCGCCAACTCTCCTTCTCAACCAACAACCGTTCGAATTTTCCCTCTTTTTTGCCATTTTGAAATATCGTTTAATCAGGATTCGATTCTCGGCGACATATGAAGTGGCCACGGAGAGCTGTTAGTGAAGTCATACTTCGTTGTACTTATTAAATCCATTATATTTAGTGGTCTATTGACCACATTAGTTCTTTCAATTAATTAATCTTTTGATGTAAAGATTTTTTTTGTTGAAATGAAAAAGTTAGTGTCACAAGCGGGATTTGAACCCACGATCAATACGCCGCTGCTTTGACCTCTTGATCTATCGTGACTTCGATCCACTCGATTAACTAAAAGGCGAAAAGTCTTTATAACTCCCATGTTAAACTACTATTATTAAAAATAACCATTTTTGCGATGATACGATTTTCATTTTATATGAATGATGTCATCAATAGTGACCTATAAGTGTCTGTAGAATAATGCTTTAAACATTGTAGTAGAATAAAAAGAAAATCAGACCGAATGGTAGCAAGACTGGGGGAATATTGTTTACTTGGCGTAGATCGACAATAGCATGTAAAAATAGACAATTCTTTTATTCCATGGTCAAAAATTGTTACATAACAAAGTGGGTATCTCGATTTAAAACTTCTCTTCGGCTACCATATAGAAACTTAATGCTCAAAGGCCTTGGCCATCACGAGAAGAGTACACATAATTAATAAACTCTTCAGGGTATCCTGTAAACTGACGTCAATACTTCTGAAATTGTTGGTATCTTACATGTCAGATTGAACTGAAAAGCTTCCATATTTCAAAATCTAACTCTCTGTTTTATTCGAAATACTTCTCTTTTCAGGCTACTGAAACCATTGGCATCTTTAATCCCCAAAGTTTCCAATTTCTCAGAAAATTAATCCTACTGTAATTTTGATTACAGTAATAGAAAAAAAGGATAAAAACGGGATTTACTTGTTTTGTTTTTTATTTTAACTTGTAACGAACAAAATACAAAATCACTTAGAAGATAAACTTTTACAAGTTTCCAAAGTTCTTATCTAGAGTTTAAGTAAGGTTTTATTGGTTCCGTGGATACTGCAAAATATGGCATTTACAATGTACCTAATATCTCATTGATCAGTTATCAGCAACCCAAATAGAGCTTCATATATAAAAATTTGATTGTTTGGTCATAAACGATTAAAACAATTAGACATTAGAAATGAAAATCTAACAACAAATAATGAAAGTATATAAATTAAACAAAAAAGACTCTAAGGTACAAATTTCACATAAGATAAACGAAAATATTGTCAAACATAAAATAAATGTTCAAAATTACTGCCTTCTTGAATATTATAAGTCTGGCATCGTTTCCTGATATATTATATATTGATAAATGTTATATTTTTCTGCAGTAGTTTGTACTTCTTTTCTGTCCTTACGACAATAGAGACATTTAGTCCAAATTGTTCTCCTTGAGTAGTGACGTCTGTTCACGCGACACCCTGTATATTCAACTGATAATCAATCATGGTGCCCCTTTTTAGGGAAATACTTGTAAGCTGAAATATGGATAGCTCCAACTAATCCAAAATGTCACCCTGAAAGTTATCTGTGATTACCAACTATGAGCTTTCCTGGACTATATGTAAATTGCTTGAAATGTAATCTACCTTATCGATTCACACCGACAGAATAATTAGTATAATTTTATTATACATGCATAAATACCCCACACATTCACATTTGTTATGTTTTAATTATAATAGATAAAACCACAATTACCCTAAACACAAATATATAAGATTAAAACACGTATTATTTGAAACAAAGTAGGGTAATCATTATTATGATTACATATTATGATTAAAAATGATATGTATGATTTGAATGTCAATAATTTAAAAGAAACAGAGTTTTATTTAAATATTAAACAAGCAAAATAGTGCGTTCGTTTAATCCTTAGTCTGTTTTTCTTTATCGAACCTCATTATAACATTTTTTTTACCTTAATATTTCAGTATGGCCACAGTTCTGGTTCGAATGTTTCACTAAACTTTTTCTAACTCGGTTGTAGAAGCTGTGCTTTCTCTTTGACTTGATCCCTCCCCACCAGGATAGGGCTTCCTATACTGTGAAAGGCGCCCTTATCTCTTTATGTAATCTATTCAGGTTAAGGAGATTAGATGTGATATGTGTAATTAACGTTAAATCTTATCATTGATTATTGTCCAATGAGTTTTGTTAGGCCATAGTTCCTATATTCTGTTAACTATAAGAATAGACGAATAAAAACATACAGCTTGTTGTTTCTCAATCCTTCTTCGCTGTTTTAACAAAATTTATAACTAACTAATATATATATTTTCGTGTTTTCAATAATTTTACTAGCTATAAAGGTTTAATAATTGATTTTAAATGTAAACACAACGATAAAAACCTGTTGTTTGCTTTTTTAGAGTGTTATTAAGCCTTTTACACTTTTAAATTAAAAATAAAGCAAATCAATTAAATTTAATCCTTTACGGCCAATTCGTTGTGTGTTCATTGTTTTTTTAACCTGTTTCCTTCCATGAAAAAAATTAATTTGAGCATTTACCTTTTACTCTATGTATAGAAGACTTAAAGGCCTCCGCGAGGCAGAGAAGTCAAACTGCATTATTAAGAGCCAAACTAGATAAAATATTGTTAGTTAAATTTAAATCCATCACTAAATGATTTTCGGTGTTCTGGTCAATTTTCCTTGAAAGTATCATAATTTAATTATTTTTACTGAAACTCATCAATTTCTGATATATAATGATTTTTCTGATAATTATAGAAATGATAAGTGGTAGAGCAGCGGCGTCGTGGGTTCGAATCCCGCTCTTGCACTGACTTTTTTATCTCAAACAATACCTAACATAAAGATTAATTAATTGAAAGAAGTTATTGGTCAATTGGACCATGAACTCTAATGGATATAGAAATAATATTATATAATGATTTCTGATAATTTGGTTTCCTTTAAAATAAGTATGTTGGATTTAATATAACAATAAAAATTCAAAAGGTTTGAAATAAACAACAAACGATTTTTGTAGTGTTTTTTTTTTCTTTTTACGAGGGTTCGCCACAGCAGAGGTTATATGAACCCTCGGGGTGCCGGTGTTTTTGAAAAAAAGCCCATTTATAAGTATGTCGGGTTCGAATGCAGGGCCGCTGGATTCGAACCCATGACCACCTTCACCTTACAGTGATGAGCACCGTGTCAACGCCTAAACCGTTGCGGCCACCGACGCCCCCCGAAACTACAAATTAACCACGTATTTTTATTACACCACAACAATAATTGCTCAAACTGAACTAAGTTTCCAAAAATAGTCCATTTAATAAAAGTTCACAGCCACTTAGTCATAGTTGTAAGCTACCTGTAGAATTTTCAATGGCATTCGAGAAAAGTGTGTTAAATCGATTTTTTGATTGTTAAGTTCTCAAAAACTGTAAATGTTTTACAATAAAATAACTGTATCTTGTTAATTAATACATTTTTAAACTCAAACTCAATATGACATGTTCAGAGTATATTCTTTATTCTTAGGTATTCTCATGTAAGTTGTAAATTTCTACATATATTTACATATGTACAATGTACTTAGAATATTTATAGATTTTTTAAAATGGTTGTTTATATAGTGTTTCAAAAATACTTTTCTCTGAAAGAAAAAGAACGTAACAAAAAATCGAAGGCTTCCTACTCAATGTTTTAATTGAAAATAATGTAGCATATCGAGAGTATCACAGGAATATGCGGTTTTTATTTGGGTAGAGTTTTGGCTTTTAGCCGTCTCAATAATTAGCAATCCCGACTTTATACGTTGAAGAGATGAAAGCAGCGACTTTTCGAATCATTGTAAAAATAAATTAACGTCCACATGTAAAATATCGATCAGGCTAGACTGGAATAGAATACCATCCTACTCATGAACTCTTTATGACAATACACATATCAAGTTCATCAAATGCAAACAAAACCTCGACCAATTGAATAGAGCCGCCAAAAGCAAATAGACAGGGAGTTCAAATTTTGTTACTACCAATCGGCCGAACAGCACGAAATGCAATGATTTTCTTGATAAATGAAAATAAGACTAAAATATAGGACAACTGTTATTGTAACATTTTTTTCAACTTTCAATTTTTATTTAATAATATCTCACTTTGCCACGAAATGGAAAAATCTTGCGCCCGATGCTCTTTTATATTTTGTGTCTTTCAAGAGAATTTTCCAATTCGGCGGTCTTAATGGGTCACGTTTTATATTAAAAAAATGTAAGTAATATTTTTGTTTTATGATATAATAACGTGTTCAAGTTTGACCTAGTATTATGATCTCAATATTTAATTTTATTGTATCAAAACTGTACGTTTCAAACTTTTCAATAGAACTTGTTTGCTATCCTTTCACAATTATTATTAAATTTATTATTTTTTTATTATTTAATCTCAACCATTACCTTACATAAATATTAATTAATTGAAAGATGTTACTTTGGTCAATCGGCCCACGAAATCTAACGAATTATTATTAAAGCGAAGTCTTGCTAATTGAGAGATATATTCCTGGGAAGCTCCACGAAGTAACTAAGTATTTTCTTTTGAAGCTAACTCTGATTGTGTTTTTATATATAATAATAATTTTAAGACAAATGTTTTTGTTATATTTTTCAACTTTCCATTTTTATTGAATATTAATATATAACTTTACCACGAGACGGAAAAATCTTGAGTCTGATGTTTTTTTTATATTTTGTGACTTTCAAGAGTTTCAATTTGGGTGTCATTAAAGGGAAAACTTTTATATTAAAAAATTTCAGCAATATTTTTATTTTATGATATAATTCACAGGTCGAGTTTGATTTAGTACTAATGATCTCAATATTTAATTTTATTGTACCTAAATTGTACGTTTCAAACTTTTGAATAGATCATGTTTCTAACCTTTCACAATTGTTGCCTTGAAGTCTTGCTGAATGAGAAATACATTCCTGGAAGGCATGATGAAGGAAATAAATATTTTCTTTCGAAGTTAACTCTGATTGTTTTTTTTTAATATATAATTATAATTTTGATCTTTCAATTACTGATATGTGACAAGACATTAACTTTGACCAGTTTATTTATTACAATGACTTTCATAAAATGACCTTCAATATACCGTATTCATTTGAATGCGATAAATATTTGTTAGTAATTAATATGTTAAATGGGCAGGTAATTCGATCATTTCCTTTTATGCTTTCAACGCTTTCACGTGTGATTAACGTTATCCATCTTTTTGAAAATTACGCAACCAGCAATTATTTTTAATCCGAATGAGGTAATATGTTGCTCAGATCAAGGAACGAAAGACAAATCTCAAATTCTACATGAGGTTTAATACTGTTTTATCTTTTGAAAATAATACAATCTGTTTTCTGCAATGTTTAATCCAATCTCAGGCTATTGTACTAGCGAAAAATTAATTAATTAAAGATTGTTGTTGAATGAATGATTGAGGAAAACAGAGACGGAAAGGGAAAGGGAGATCCAAATGAGTGAGAGAGAGAGAACTATTGTTTTATTTTACGACTTCCGAATTAATATTTCACCGTCGCAGTACTTTTATAAATTTTAATTAAAACTTCAACCCAGATTGGCTTGGGTAAAAACAAGGTAACCTCATCTGTAGTTGCGGTACAAAACCTAAGCGAACGGAATATCAATGAGAGTAGTCGGTTCCGGAATAATTACTGTGGAAGTGGAGAGTGATTGAGTCGAGCACTCCGTGACACAACTGTGATTAGTGGTTATGGATGTTTTGTCAATGATCTGCCTGAATATTCATGGACTCCGCTTTTCTATTTGCCATCCTGCTTAGGCCAATAATCGCAATTTTCTTACAGGTAAATGATTTTATAAATGAATCAGAGTTTTGTGAGATAAACGACGGTTAATATTACCAGGAGGATACAATTATTATAATAATAATTATTTTTTTACGAGGGTGCGCAAAGCGCGACAACCCACGGGATGCTAGAGATTTTGAAAAAATGCATATTTGTAAGTCCCTGGGTTCCAATGCATGTTCGCCGGTTTCGAACCCAGGACCTTTACCTTATTGTACTTGTTACAATAATGAGCGAGCGCCTATCAACGCCTTAACCATCGCGGCCAGCGACGTCCCCTGACAATACTATTAAATTGGGTTGTTGTTGTTGTTTGAGCAACAAGTTAAAATATTTTAGTGATGTCAGCGAACTGTTAAGTTATTCTGGTCCGCAGGCCTTCACTGTAGTGTATAAAGCGTAGAAAAAACTTATGAAAAATTGTTAAAAGTACCAATTTCAGACAACATTTTATTGGAAATAAAATATTTCTCTTCTTATCTAAAATGCATTAGTTCAAGTCATTGTCATTGTATAAAAAAATATTATAAAGAATATTGTATAAATTACTTTCTTTCCCTTGTGATTTTACAATGTTGCATAGTTTTTTTGGGGCTCATTTCATGTATTTTAAAACTATTTGTTTGGCATCGAATACAATCGGAATATTTCTTGCTTCTTCAACCGAGAGTTTGTAAGAAAACACCGTGAACGGCAAAGTCAAAACGGCTAAGAAATACTCCTTTTCTTACACCGATGTCAAAAGCTTTCAAACTCTGTTCAAAAAACACCAACTTTTGCGAACTGGCATGGGGAGTTTTCTAAACAAGTTTTTCTAATGTCTTTCGAAAAACTTGATTTTGTAAAAGTCCATAACTAATAGCATAAAACCTTATAACTGATTAAACGGTTGGTTTTAAATCTAAGAATTTCTAAGTACATGTTACCTTTGAAACATTCTATAAGCACATTTCTTAAATTTTTATAAAGAAATTAATGTTATTCTACCGAGTAAAATTAAAAATGATCAAACTTAAAGCACACAAGGCGTTAAATTATTTTATAAATTTATACCTCTAGAACATAAAAACTTTTATAAACAAAAAATATTATAATTGTTTAATTTAATGGGCGTACCTGAGGTGTTTCGACATCCAGTCGCGGGCCACCCAATTTCCACAATTCCATAATATTTTTTTCTAACTTAAAAACTTATATTAAATACATTATTTTGGGCGTGGAACGATTTTGTTCTTTGATAATTAAGGTTTTGTTTTCTTGAAAAGTTGCTGTCGGTCCTTCTTCAGTATTAATTACTTGTAATAGCGCAATTGAAAGTAGAAATTGTGAGTGTAAGTGTGGTGTGTGAACTTTGTATGCTTAGCAATCTATATAATTATTTTGAGATCGTGAGATGCAGTATGGTGTGACGTAGGTTTAGAAAAACATAGAAATTACCATGACAACGTTTCGATCTTTATTGAGATCATCTTCAGGGCTCGAAGTTGTTTGTGTCTGTCTCTTTTCTGTGTAGATGTGTCATTATCGTGTGCGGTGTTGAGATTGCCTAATTTATATAATATTTATTTATTTATACATTATTAAATTACATTTTTCTTCTCTTCAGTAATCAGTTACACTGAGAAAAGAAATATATGTCAATTAAAAAATTAAAAAGCTTGGAGAAAATTTACATTGGCAGTACTACAATAATGCTATAATGTTGACATTTAATTTAGAATTGCGTAACCACCACTGTCAATGCCGCTAGATAAAACTTTTCACGGCAATCGCTTTTGGTTGGTGAGGAGGTTTTGTGTAAATTCGTCTGGATGCTGTGTTTCTAAATTTTATGATTTCATGTACTTGGGAGGGTTTACTTGCGTTGCCGGGAGCCATTGCACATTGGGCAAAAAGGACTACTTAAGGCTGTAAATACAGTTTAGTTAGTTACATAAAATGAGCACTCTACACTTCCGTTAGTCCATATCAGCTTCATTAATTGTAGATTGTTATATAGCAGCCTTCCATATTAGTCGATATTCCTCAGAATATCTGGAAAAGGATTCACGGTAATAATACATTCACCTACTACACTCCGTTCACGCTTCCTCCAAGTCGCTACATCCACACCTAGTCTACTATATTAAATCACGTGGGAACTATTTATCATTTTTCTTCTAGCCAATAAATATAGGCATACCAAAAGTCTCGTTCCTTCAGACTCGATATTCCTCGTACATCGAGGTTTTGGCCCCACCATTCTCGCTAATAAATACATTCATTCCAATAATTAATATCATATAGAAAAATATAAACATACAAAGATCTATATTACACAGTGGAGCATATTTATGACCCTGATGTATTGAAACATGTACTTTGGTATTTAATTAATACAATTAATTAAAATGTTATAGTTGTATTGTTATGTAGTATTTAATTATACATAAATTGTAATAAGAAACTTTGTGCGCTTTCGTAGTCTGTTTATGATGAAAAGAAGTGAAGAAGTAAAATTTTACAAATACTTTTATGAATTTATCAATGAGATATTGAGCCGTGTAGAATGGTCCAATTATACCGAAATAATAAAAAAAAAACTCTGTTGTGTTTGCTCAAAGAAAACAAAAATCACACCATAAAAGAGAAGGGTTGGTTTTCTTCGTCGAGAGGTCGACTTATGCTAATCGGGCGAACTCAAAGTAAACTGGCTTTGAAAAGTGGAGTCGTAAAGACCTGCACTATTTAAGGTAATTTGCTTCTGAACCTCTTACTGGGCCAGATAGGCTTTTTTTGCGTCCTGGACGAGGCGAGACGTTTAAATGAAACCGAAAGTTTGTTCGTGTGTCGGTTAGACGTTGCATTAAGATAGCAGATGTAGATAACGGAGTGTCGGAGGATTGCGAGGTTCTTATCAGTAAACGGCCTAGGTCACGCTAGATCCCCATGTTCCTCGCCCCCTCGGCAGTACGGCACTTTATCAACTGGCCTTATTGAAACACACTGCTTTACAAGATCCCTTGTCCTTTTCCGCGCCATGGCCTCTCCCAGGACAATATGAAGAATCTTCTTTATGCCTTCTTTCCTTCAAAGGGGTTTACTTTCCCATGAAACATTGATATTCCAAACATTGAGATATAATCGTATTTCAGATTGCCTTTTTATTTTCATTCTATATCCAACAGCTCAATTTTTTATTAATAATATGTATTATTTTAACAATTATTTAGAGATGGTGATATGCAGAATTACAATCTCTAAATAATCATTAATTAAGGATCACTAAATGCTACACACTATTTTAACATTTATTGACATGTATAACAATAAATGTTAAAAATTTGAAGAAAAACCTTTTTAATGACCGTCAATACTCTTCTCTTTTTATTACTATTATTTTTCAATATAAATGTTTTTATTTAAAGAATTGTCCGGTTTTATGAACATGTAAGTGTATGCAGTGGATATTAGATTTATTTAATAACTCTATATATTAAGGGATGAGCCAGAGTCCGGGACATAAGTGGGTGCAAGCGGGAACGTACTACCCCGTGTTTGTACCCGGTAGGGGTACTTAATCCTTATAGTAGCCTAATGACTGGCTGCAACAGTGCCTCTAAAGGATAGTACACACTGGTATATAAAATCGCGCGACTTTCTATAAACAAATTGCGAAAAAAATCCTACATGATCTACAACTTCTGTCACGCGTTCACACCTGCACAGCTCAGTTAATCTAGTTTCCGCGATAACATGACGAGTGAGATAGCGGCCTGCGACTTTGCTGCAAATAAAAAATTCATTTTTTACGAAAAAATAAAAATTAATCGTGAACGTTGGTGGACAAGGAACGTTTTACAGACGGTCTTATCGATGATTGACTCTTCTGAAAAAATGATTATTTGGAGATCGTGAGATGCGGTCTGGCGTGACGTAGGTGTTAGAAAAACGAATATTTGGAGATTGTGGAAAGAATTTCATTGAAGAATTAGCCTATGTAAAAATGTTTGATTTGAGGAATGTAATGATTGTTTTATATGTTACATTATATGTTTTGTGTGATGTGATGATGGTAATGTTCTTTAACGATTTGGCTTTCCTTTGCCTAATTGTCCCCATCTATATAATCCTAAAAGGATAATCAGGCCGAACGATTACCCAGTTTTTCCCATTATTGTCACCTTTCTCCTCAAAGAAGCCGACTCCTCACATAAAAATGTCTTTCTATCCCGACTTCCATCCCCATCCATTCAAAATCCAACGTATATAAACATAAATCAGCAAAATCTCACTGGCACTTTCCACAAGAAACACAAGAATGACACAATTACGCAGAAAACAAACACTTTGAGTGAGTACAAATACTTTAATTGAATTTAAAATTGCTAGCATTGTATAAATTCCATTTCTTTTCTTCTTACTTTTTTCCACATCCTACATGTATTTGTTTAATTTAAACAATGTTTATAAATCCCAGGCCCTGAAGATGATTTCAATAATGATCGAAACGTAGGCACGATAAAGAAAATGTTTTTCTAAAACCTACGTCACACCAGACCGCATCTCACGATCCTCAAATAATCATTGGTAACGGTCACCAAACACCACACACTTCTGAAAATTTTAAAATTAGAAGATAGGTCAGGTTTCAGAATTTTCACCCGGGCAACCGACACGGATTTTAAATATTTGCTATTTGTGATTGGAAATAAAATATGCAAGCAAGAGACAAGATTCAGAGCAATTTTTTCATCCTCCACCCTAGAAATTGTCTCAAGTTTTCCACCCAATTTGGGAGGCATAGACCTGCTCTTTTTCATTACAGGTAGTTTCAGAACAAGTGTTTTGTTTCCGGTTTGTCACAACACACAGGAACACACTTACCGATGCAACGCTATGCGATGCTACCCGACACCTTGTCACGTTTTGGTAGTGTGTGCACATCTATGCGACGTCAAGCGCACGCCACGTACAGTCACACAGCGTGTATCACAAATCAGTATCGCAATCGCAACGCCTCTTTTGTTCTTAATGTATTATTTTCAGCAAAACCATGTAATAAATTGTTATGGCCACAACTATGTAATAAATTGTTAGTTAAATTTAATTGTTTTAAATAAAGTTATTCCGGTGTTTTGGTAAATTTTCTTCCTAACCATCCTAATTAAATAATTTTTATAAAAACTTATGCAGTTTTGATCGCGTTTAATTTGGTTTTAATTAAAATAGGAATGTTGTAATTAATATAACGACAAAATTACATATACTTAGTTTTCTACCAAACCACCAACTAAAATTAAATTTATAAAATAAAAACTAATGAATTTTTGATTGTAGTTAGTTTGGTTTATATGAAAAGAAATATGTTGTAATTAATATAACGACAATAATACATGTAGTTTGAATATAAATATGAGCGTCCAGTTCATTTGTCTTCGACTGTACTCGATGCTACTCGACGAAAATCTGGACAGTGGGGATCGCAGAGCGTAGAGTAGGGTAGCATCGGGCAGATGTGCACGGGGGTAATACAACCTTATGAAAAATTGGACTTGGGATTTGCGTTGGGTAGCATGGGGTAGCGTCGCATAGTGTTGCATCGGGTAAGTGTGTTCCCCGCTTTATTGTTTGAAGTACAACGTCCGGCGCTTTGACCTTAATATAATTAAGGTAAACTTAATGAAAATAAATGAATACAAGGGGAATATGTAAACACACAAAAGATGTGTTAAATTTAACATTTGTAATAGTTTATCATTAGTTTTTACAAATATATGAATCATGAAATTCATATAAAGAAATCAAAGGAGCACGCTACGCCAACTATCATCACGATTACTCCTAACGTATATATCAAGTTTGTAATAATTCCTTAAGAAAATTAAGATTTAATTTAATAGCAAAGCTAGTAACGTGGAAGGCTCAAAAAGAGTGTTGAAGGTAAGCAATTAAGAAGGCTCCCGGTTGAAGCCAACCAACGCCAGACTGCTAGGGACAACATTGAATGTAATTGGTCGGAAAGTTTCACGGCATCTCTGAAGTCAGTGCGAGGTGAAAAAGTTTGGATCCACCACCAACTCGGGCTGTGAAAAGGATAAGAGACGTGAGGAAAATTGACGGTATTTTTAGAACTGTTTTGCCACGTTAAAGGATCGTAGGTAGCCGATGGTTGATGTCATACTATGACCGACTTGATTAAATTCCACGAAACTGATTAACGTCGTAAAAAACACCGTTGGTTAATTAACAAAAAAAAAATATCACCATCCACACAGCCGATCCACATGTCAAACTAAGCAAAAATTAATTGAGTCAGGGATATGAAGTCCGATCCAATCTTCTTCGCTGTGACCATTCCAAATGGAAAACACCTCAACAAAAATCCATTAATACAATTGCTTTTATTTTTATTCATTAAAAAAGATAAGAATATGTTCATTATCACAAAAATATAAGAAAAACGAGGTTCAAGCTACAGATAATTTCCTACTATGTTGCTTCGTTTTAAAAGTTTGCCAAAAACAATTAAATGTTGATTTTGTACGTCATTTATAGATTTTTTAACAATATTCATATAAAATAGTGCATAATTTCATTTGTAAATTAAATACATTTTTGTCGGCAACAACTGCTTCTTTTAGTACGTTTGATGGAATTGAGTTTCGTTTTCAGGAAGCAATAGATAAAAGATAGATAATATTCCCACCCAACAACCATCGATTTTGATAAATCGATAATCCTTGATTTATTATTTGTTGTTACGCCTGTATTTAATATATAAATGATCGAAAGCATTGATTCAAAATAGAGTTTTCAATTTAACATTTTTGTGAAAATCTCAAATATGTGTTTCGTTAGTGCTTTATAAGAAATTAATCAGATTTCATACAAATATCTTCAACAGCAAAGATAATATCAACCTCCGGAATTCCGGTGTTTTTGACAAACAAAGACTTAATTTTGGAATGAATTCCGGGCCACTGTAATTCGATCCAAAGACTGCCGGAACCTTAAAGGAAAGCACATTTTAAATTGATGCTAAGCAAAAATATGGGAAGTCGACGACACCAATGGTCCTGGAACCCTTCTGTAATTTCCAACCAAAAAGGAGAAATTTCCCAATGGATGAAAGCAATGGTTCATTTTTAGTGGAACGTCTTCCCAGTACAGTAGGATATGACTCAGTCAAGAAGAAACACGTAACCCCATTAGAAATTATTGGTCACAACTGGCATGTTATTGGAGCTAAACACAAAGCAAAATTTTTAAGAAACCAAAGAAGCTAATTATATTTTCAATATAACTTTGTATTTATTCGTAAATCGATTCATAATGGAATTATAGAAAGAATTTTAGAATGTAGGTAATTGCTTTTCAGCACCCAATAAAATTGCCGGTATTTGATGTTCTTTCCTTTCCTTTCTGATGTGTTCTTTCAAATTATATTTTTCTCTGGCATCATGCCGGAATCATCTTACTGAATTTTGGCACGGTACTGTGTTACCGTTGAAGACGATTGGTTTGTTTACTAATTTTCTACATAAGAAGTTATCACGTACGGATTGGTCGTTAATTTGATCTCCCAAGTATCTAAGTATATATTAATGTTGTTCATTTATAACTTGGATGTCTAAAATCTTTACCATTTACAAGACAGCTGTATCAGAAGAATGTCGTGATGGTTCCCTCTGTCGTATATCCAGTGTACACACTACGGGGCCGAGAATATTTATGTAAAGTAATAGGACTAAAGGTTTACAAATTGGGTTGATTATATTTTTTTATCTTTAATGTTCAACCTTCCTGCCATATCTTGACAAAGACTAGTGGTAGGTTTAGGAATAAAGCTAAACATATATTTCTATCTTCCAAAGATTTCTCCAAAATAACAAGGATTTTCTATAGGTGTATCTGATCTTGGCTCTAAATCCAAACTGGTGGTTTGGTATAAGGTTTCCATTCTCCATGTTAGGTTTTAGGCTTTTAAACACTACTTTTTCAAATCATTTTGAGATTAATGGAAGCACTGAGTGTCCGTATGAGTATCTCATCAATATTCCAGATTCCTTTCATTTCAACCAATACCTTGCATAAAGATTAATTAATTGAAAGAAGTTATTTGGTCTATCTGACCATGAAATATAATGGGTTTAATAAGTAAAACGAAGAATATCTTCACTAAAGCTCTCCGTTGCCATTACATTTGTCGCCGAGAATCGAATCCTGATTGCATGACCTTTGGAAAATGGCCAAAAGGAGGGAAAATTCGAAATGTATGTTGAGATGGGGAGTTGGTGTCCGAACGGATCGAAGTCACGATAGCTCAAGTGGTTAGTTCAGCGGCGTATTGTGCCGAAGGTCGTGGGTTCGAATCCCGCTCGTGACACTAACTTTTTCATTTCAACCAATGCTTTACACAATTATATAAAATTAATTAATTGAAAGAAGTTATTTGGTCAATCTGACCACGACATATAATGGATTTAGTATTCCAGAAATTACGGACACACCTAAGTCTTATTACTGCGTTAAATAGGTGCTTAAATTAATTTTATAAAAAGATTGATAAAAATTTCTGCTGTTACCAGGCCAAATTCTCGAGCTGTTTATCTATTAAATTGTTTTTTTATTTCTCAGGCGTTTTATTTTGGGGAAAAATATTTAATAACTATTTTGTTTTCTCATATGAGGAAACGATTTAGGTATATCCCATTTGATTTTTGAAGCATGGTTTTTAACGCTTTTCTAAAAAATACAGCATACTCAAAAATAGCTGTAAAAACTTTAATACAACAGAGAATATGGAAAACAGATCATTCAGGACTTAAATTTTTGTAAGCTTAAGCGTTTAAAACTTGTCATGAACACAAAATATTTCAAAAATGGTCTTCATATTGCATCGTTTATTAATTTTGATCGTTCTTTCAACTATTATTTAATGGCTGGAGGAAGCTATTTATAGATAAGTATCTTCATCAAATTTTTATTGATTTTGTTATATCAGTAGTCGGCTGTTATATCATTTTCGTAATTGTCATGAGGGGAGAACGGATAAAAATAAAATCAGAATTTATGTTTTTAAAGTCAGAAACTTTCTTCTTTTTTAAATAGTTATGGAGAGAATAAAATCATTTGCAGATGCTTCTTTTCAGCATTTACAATAAGTAATTGTGTCTTATTAAGAATACTTGTATAGTAATAGAACTTAATTGAGGCTATAGATAAGCCAGCATGTCGTCAATTTTATAATCGCCCTTATTCAGGCTGAATTAGGCAATTACTTCGCGATTTTCCCATGACGCCGAAAGGGAATAAGCGTGAATCTCTTACAAAACTATCCGTGAAATTCGTCTGTAATCTTACTGCATTTAGTCATGCTTTGCATACTTTTTTAAAAGAACCTTTTCTTACAAGATATTGGAAAATACAAATCATTATTGATTATTTTCTTGTTTAAGATTAAAATTTAGGGTACTTTTTAAGTAGTTCATCTACTTATTTTCCTACAAATCGACGTTTTTTATTCAATTGACATAAACTTGAATTATTAATACATTTAGAGGCTATTTAATGGTAAAAAATATGCTATCATGTCTTACGCCAAGAATTTGCCGGCTTCGCTCCGTGGAGACGGGCGGGGTTACTTAATGAATTAAGAATATTGAACTTAATATTAAATTTTTAAAAAATGGGCGCCGCGCTGTTTATATACACGGAAACAGCGAACCGTAAAGAAAAAAAAAATAAAATAGAACAAAGAAAATTAAATAACAGTAAAATTAACACAAAAAAAGAACACAATATTTACATAAGGAAACAAGAAAAAACACATTTATTCCAAGGGAAACTAAAATATTAAACATAGATTAATCTTAATTCTCTACGGGTAACATTTTAACAAACTTACACACTAAATGAACCTAAATTATCATAAAATCTTAATAAACATTTCTTAAAACCTAAACTTTCCTGGGAACCAGTGTCCAGATATGCTTCTTTTCCAGGCGATTTAAAATCCCCGCTTCTAGGAATGTGGAGCACCTTCTCTGAAGTTGAGTGGGCCCGCGATCGCCTTCGTTGATCAAGGAATTGATGATTTTCTTTGATCCGGCCAGTCCGTAGGAATATCCGTTTCGACGCACACCGTCCTCTCTTTTCTTCACTCCTCTACTCCCCCATAAGACTATCCTAGGCCGTCTTAATTTTGATGAACCCACCGCCAACTTTAGTTTAGGTGGCGTTACAATTCAGGAGGCATTCCTTTGCCAAACAACAACAATACACTCATACTATGTTACGAACGTAACACATGTATAAAACAAAAATCATTCCGTAACAAAAATCTAATACGTGTAGAAATAGTTTTATAATTAATTTTTCAAAAAATTCTGAGTTATTTCTTCATTTTCCATTAAAATATAGGCATTTTTTAAATTTATGTTAAATTGTCTAGGTTTATCGACTGAATTTTTACTATCAATCCATAGCTATTTCGCTGGGATAAAGCTATAAAATGAGGTAGTTGGAAGATTTTTATAGAATTTAAAAAATTCATTATGCTGTTACAAAACATCCTATAAAACGCTAGAAATGGTATGATTAGTAGAACTAATTTCGTAGAATATAGTCGATCAAACCCCCTCCACAAACAAAAAAGATTAAAGATAAATCAAGGATTTAAGTGAAACTGAACAATAAATTGTTTTGATGATAAACTATTTTATTATATGAAAAAGGCAATACTAATAATTTTGATTTTAAGTAACTAAAGTTGTTTAAACAAATATCAAATTAAATAGGTTATAAAAAATATGATAGTTACAATTTCCAAATCCTTTCTGTATGCTCCAATAAATAGAACATTACCCTAGAGATTCTTAGATTTCACCAATGTTTTCAAGTTTTGTCACGATTGGTTCTTAAAGAATATACTTTCCATCTGCCCTGTGCATATAAAGCAGGTTAATGTCGAATGCCTGATTGATATTGCATCTGTACGGCTAGTCTAGCCTAGCGATGGCACGTAACCACTAACCATCGACAGGTTATTGGATAGGTTCTGCCCCCTAGTTGACCCGTGTCACGTCCTCAGATCTAATTGAGGGATGGATCTTGGGGACATTTCCACATAATGGAATGCAGCCGGATATAAAAACCCCTTCTTGTTTCTCTCGAACGGGATTTTCCAACTCTTATCGTCGCGAGGAGAATTGTAAAATAATGACTATCATACCGAGAATGCAGAAGTCGTCGAGCAGACCTCTAAGGTGTCTAATGGAAGATTCCATTCTCCGCAAATCCGAACACGCAGTGATTCTTATTTTTACAATTCAAACTGTTAAGAGCTTTTTGTTTAAAAATTGAAGATTTATTATTTGTATTCTGACTCAATAACCACAAAATCAGAAAACATTTAAAGCACGTACAAAGTAAAAATAATGCCAGTTCTGTATCCAGATATTTACGCTATTGTGAAAGGCTTGAATTGAGAGAAAAAGCGTCAATCGTCACCATTTTTAGAGGTCAGAAAATCTTTCGTAAATTTACATTAACTTCCAGATTTATCCTGGAGGAAAAGTTACAAGAAAGAGTTAGTGTACATAAGACTATTTGAGAGTAAAGTCTCGGCTAAAGTTTCTCGGACGGGTGGGATGGCCGGATTTTTGGAAGACGTCCTCCCCTGTCCACAGGGCTTTTGTCTCTTATTCTGTTAGCAACGGACAGGAACTGCGTATATTTAGGAGAGGAGAAATCCAGCCCGGCCAAGGGGAGTTCAAGTGATTCCACAAAGGCCACTTGAACCCATCGGGGCAATGCCACCCACCTTCGAGTATTCATTAGCCGCTCCAGGGCCTAAACCTTTCCTGGCCCAAAGCCAATTCAAAGCTAATGTGCTTTTTTGTTATAAATGAAAATCTAGTGCTCCGCAAACACAGAATTGTCTAATTTATCTGGATTTTGATTTGTTCCGACTCTCATTAAGATTTATATAAAAAAAACTACCACGAGTACAAATTTGTTTTACATTTAACATACAAAACGTAATTGTTATATTATTATAGAAATTGATATAAAATTTTAATGCTTTCTTCTCACATTCAATAATAAATACATTACCAAATACACTTAAAAGGATCCTTTATCTATTAATCTATATTTTCCAGTGCCACAAATAATGGCTAAACCAAGTTGTTATGTAAATATAGAATGTCTGGTCACAAATCCATACCGGGTAGACTGTGTGGTCGAAACATGTCCATGGTCAATAACATAGTATTGACTGGGATGATGAAATAGAATAATTTGAGAATTAGGGCATATATACTGACCGAAAAACTAAAAAACCGAAAGAAATGATCCACATAAAGTATTAGGCTATATTAAATAAATTATACATTGATAGGCCAAAAATTCCACCCACTTGCAATATAACTTGATTTGTATATATTTTTTTATATGTTTATCAAAGTTTCAAGTGTCTAAAAAGTAAAAAAAAAATGTAAATTAGTAAGGAAAATGAAAAATAAAATTTAACGAATTTAAAAAAGGACGGACAGATAATTTTTTTAAATTTTGTTTTTAAATTTTTAATTAACATTTCAATTCTTGCTCTTGCCTTAATTTCATCTCGAAGACGCCGCGGCATACTTTCTACCAGTCTAGAAATGTTTCTTTGCAGGAGGTTAGCCCATTCTCCAAGAAAATCCTTTCAAGATCGTAGATTGAATCAGGAAGTGATGGAAGTGCTCTTATTCGTCTTTTGAGGTTATAAAAGTTCGAGGGGTTCAATCTGGAGAACAGGCTGGCTAGACTAAGACTGATGTTATGCTGTTGAAGGTACGTTTGTAATATGCGAGCGACATGTGGACGGGTATTAGAATAGGATTGTCGCTGATTTCATGGATGATTGGTAGTGCATGATGTTTCAAAATTTTATCCACATAGCGAGTGGCCGTCAAAGACCCTCCAGGTATAACAACCAACTTTGTGCGACTCTCTATTTAAATTGCCGCGCAGACCATCACTGAGCTATATTGAAGGGGTTGATTCATGGAAAAATTACAGGCTTCGTACTCTTTCATGCCCATCTGGAGATCGTAGAGAAAATCTATACTCATCTGTAAAAAGTGCAGCAGACCAATCGTCCAACGACCAATGACTGTATTCTCGAGCAAATGCGAGCCGTGAAATTCTGTGTGTTCTGGCCAGTTCTCTTACAAAAAGCCATTAGTCCATTCTGATTTAATCTTCTTCGAGCTGTGTGTTCAGAAATTTTGGCACCTCAAACTTCCTGGAGCTCATGAATCGCTTAAAGATCAGTAAACCGGTAGTTCTGTTACATTAGCTCATCCACAACTTGGCCTTCTATGGTAGGACCCAGTTTCTCGAAAACGTCTAACGGCGTATCACAGGGTTTCCTAGGGCACCCGATGACAATAGCCGCAAATCTGATGGAACATCCATCATCAATAAAAGCCACACCACGCGCAACATCCTCAGCACTAAGTGGCATTTTTAAGCCTAAAAATTGAACTTAAAAAAACAAAGGTGAAAACTAAACAGTTTATTGCTTCACAATTCAAATGAGACTGAATAAACATTTTAAATTCCGTAAAAAGTAAACATTGAAAAATCCTTTATCTCCTTGTTTTGGATTAAGGATTAAATGTGTTTACCTCTAATTGATATTCCTAATTTAAAACGTAGCACGAAAAAATATGTATTGGTAAAAATATTGAGACAAATTAAGAGCAGAATTTTCTTTTATCGAGAAAATTTTTTTAAAAATCAAATGGGAGGAATTTTTGCCTGACAGTTTATAAAAACTTTGAGTATTGTATACAAACGAATATTCAAATATTCTAACCAGTCAATTTTTATTGGTTGATTTTTAAAAGCTCAACTCGGCATAAACATGCACATATATACACATAAATACAGAAATGAGCAAGTCACGAGATCACCAGTTCGGTGTCGTTCCTGATTCAGACCTCGATATTATTCGTCACGCTGCCAAAATTAGGCTCGGGCTTGGCAAGAGCTTAGTTATTTCAGCCCCACCATGTTCACTTTTTGAAACTACACACTCAATCATTTTAAATACAATCTTCCTTCTTTTTATACCATTCAACTAAACGGTGAAGTATTCGATATCACTAATTACACAAACTGTATAACTATCCCAATTGAGGATCTATACTCAATATTCCACCAGCCCTCTCTCGCTACACTTTCACACTAATAAATTCATTCAATCACTAAATAAAAACAGGGTACCCAAAAAATCGCGACCTTGCTCAAGCCCAATTTATCAAGTGGCATCCTACCCGATCTCCATATGGAACCAAAGAATGATACTTTTCAATTACGTAGATCATTGAACAACCTCCCTACATGCCGCACACAGATGCAGCCATGGTCTATTTTTGGTAGCGAATGATGATCCCTCTCATTCATTTAGAACCCCCGAGAGCCACTTATTGACCTAGTTCTTTATTCATGAAAACTTATCGGCCAAATAAATACAAGATTTTTTCTGCCGATTCAGCCCAGTGTTTATAACTTTTAATCGCATTTTTGGCCTCAGAGAGCCAGATCGCGGTGGTTAGGACTGGAAGTTGAGACGTCCAGGCCGTCGACATCTAGTTCTCTTTCATTACTCTCCACGTATATTTGTCCAAGGACTCAAACAGCCACCGCAGTTTTAGCGAGATTCCCAAGTTTCGAGTATAACTCCAAAATATAAATATATATGGATTCATTATTTAGAGAAATGTATTATTTTTTACTATTAATAAATAAAGATAATTGGGGTGGTTAGGGGAGATAAAATACAGGTTCACATATTTTTTTGCCAAATGTTTAAAAAATATAGACAACAATAAAAAAATATGGCAGTGAACCAATATGGACAACCATTTGGGTAAACAACACCTAATATGATAATTGGCTGGTTATATATCCGTCGCTATGGAATTGAGTATCAGCACTTTCGTACGCGTTGCCAACCAAAATTACTACGTTTTTTTAAGTAAAAAGCGTTTTAAGTGAATTTTTAATATTCTTTGTAAAGAGCCATTAGATCTGAAAAAATTGATAAAATATAAAACAGCACATGGAAAAACAGCGAATAGACAAATTCCGTTGGACTTATCTCTCTTCTGACGTGAGGTAGAGATGTAAAATATGTATATTACAAAGATTGATTTTTTCTGTATAGGTTAGGTTTAGTCAGGTAAATCATATTTAATCGTATATTTTTTTAATCCATTTTAAGTATATTACCGTGTTTCGTGGTCTCAGAGAAAAACGGATTTGTCATGTGTGTATGTCAGTATTATTACTCTATTCATTGACTTTTCTTTGTATTTAAACATTATTTCGATTCAATGTATGAGCTTTTTGTTACTTGCATTATTATAAAAGTAATATTTTGTTTTGTTCGTACGTAAAAAATATTCTCTAAGTACTGGGATAAACGTGCCCCAAAAAGTCATGATTCCTGAATTTTATTGTTTATCTAAATTTCCTATCCCTAAAACAGGTAAAATAAACGTTAATAAGACTAAGATTATTCGGAGATCGTGAGATGCGATCTGGTGTGATGTAGGTTTTAGAAAAACGTTTTCTTTATCGTGTCAACGTTTCGATCTTTATTGAGATCATCATCAGGGCCTGAAATTTATAAACAATGTTTTAATTTTGCAAATACATGTAGGATGTGAACAAATGAATTCATACAATGCTATTTGTAAAATTTAAACAATGTTTATAAATCCCAGGCTCTGAAGATGATTTCAATAAAGATCGAAACGTTGGCACGATAAAGAAAATGTTTTTCTAAAACCTTACAATTAATTAAGGTTTTCAGTTGAGGTAAAAAAGTCAATGGCACGAGCGGGATTCGAACCCCCGATCTTCGGCTAGATACGCCGCTGCTCTACCACTTGAGCTATCGTGACCTCGATCCACTCGGACACTAACTTCCCATCTCAACCCCACCTTTTGAATTTTCCCTCCGTTTTGCCATTTTTCAAAAGGTGCGGTTGAGATGGGACGTTAATGTCCGAGCGGATCGAGGTCACGATAGCCCAAGTGGTAGAGCAGCGGCGTATCTAGCCGAAGATCGTGGGTTCGAATCCCGCTCGTGCCATTGACTTTTTTACCTCAACTGAAAACCTTAATTAATTGTAAGATATTAATTGTTCAAGCGGACCACGAAACTAGTAAATTTTTCTAAAACTACGTCACACCAGACCGCACCTCACGATCTCCGAATAATCATTGACTAACGGTCACTAAACATCACACACACGTTAATAAGACTTTGCATGTAAATAGTGTCCTAATGTTATATATTATACAGAAATTGAGTTTAAACCGAAATGTTACATTTTGATATGTACTATAATAATTTTATGTTACACTCAAAAGTAAATAATGGTTTACGGCTTTTTGTTTCAGGTAAGGTTAACAAGAGCTGTTGCCATCGAGTACGAGGGCAAAAAATCTGGCAAGGAGAGAGGGCTGTACGGTAGTCTGGTCGAATGGAAAAGACGAGAGCTCCGTCATTGAACACACCCTTCTGAGGGTATTAGGTGAATACGCTGTCGAGTGGCACGGCTTGAACAAAAACTAGCAGTATAAGTATGTAGTGGAAAAGAGTACTTGTGCTTGGCGGAGCCTCTTATGGTAATCAACATTGAAACATGGAAACCGTCGAGCAGCTTGCTAATTGCCCCGCATCTACCCCTAATTGAACAATCCCCCCAGCAGACGACGTTAACAACCCTAGATTTTTTTTTTCAACGCCTGACCCAATCCTGGCTTCCATTCCAATAGATTTATCGGGAGGTAATTACCTGTTCGAAAGTTATAAAAGGGGAAAAAACCATCTAGTAACCCTCTTTAATTTATACCTATAATGGGCGTCAAAATTTGTCACGTATTATACAGGGGTGGAAGGAAAGTAGTTGAGTATAAATTTATTAACAGTTACTATCCCTTGAATGAGGGAGAACTCTGACGCAATCTGATGTCTTATTTTCAAGGGTTTTCTTTAAACGAAAATGGGGGCTGATCAATACTTGGTTTGTATTTAATTTATCAAAACTTTTACCGCGTCTATCAAAACTGCTTGTAATAAATCTAATCTCGTATTTCAATCAAAAACGCCAGGCAAAAGTTTTATTTCTTCTTAAGGAAGATTAAATTCAATAAATAAGAACCAATGTGAATGTAAAAAATGTTTAAGTCGAAAATTTGTAAAATATGCCTATATACAGATTGTACACATCAGAGATGTCCTATTAAATATTTTAAGCAACACCAATATCAGCACAATCTGCCAAATAGGAACATATAGTTTGGACGACAGGTATATGCACAGAAGAAAACATAAGCCCTCCTTCATTTCGTCACGACAGCTGGAGTTTTAGGTCAAATATTTTCCCCAAGAGACAAATAATTTGATGTGATGATATTTTATTGTGATGTAACTAGTCCTAGACTGAACTTTGTTGCTAGACAGAAACTCCTCTGAACTATTGTAATCAAAGTATATATGTGTAAACAGTGTCACACTTTGGCAGCATGTGACTGGATTTTATACTTGCTCTGTGCTAACAACATCAAGATGTGTGATGATCAAGGATCTTTCCCTCTGATGTGAAATAATTTTTCGAGCTGTCTCAGAAGCTTTAATCTTTATATCTACATACTAAGGGATTCCGCACCCTTTTTTTCCCACTCATCCCCTCGCAAAAAAGCTAGGACGCGCTAGATGCCGTCGGGCGGCAAAGAGTTGGCGAGCGGAGCCACCGATAGTTTTACATTATCATATTTGTATAAAAAATAGAAAAGAACAACTCCAAATAAATAAGCTTTTTATGCTATTTTCCCGATATCTAGTAACCAGTCCGAGATTTCCATGGAATCTCCACCCGCACGCATATTCATGAACAATTTGAATTGCTGAAAAGCTCGCTACAAAAAATAACTTGTACACTACGCCAACACTTAGTCGAAAACAATATTTTCTATGCATTTTTATTTTAATTTGCATTCTGTTTTAATGTCCACCTTTGTCGTACACTTCGACAGGGCTACACATAATTCTCCATGTGTAAATATTGTGTTTTTTGAATTTATAGTCAAACCTATGGTATCAAATCTTTGTCTTTTTTAGTACTTATTATAGTCAAGCAAATGCTATTCGAACTAGGAATTGCAACCATTGCAAAACAAAGGGCATTTTAGAATCTTCCAGTGTATATAATATATTCTAGGTTTGTGTACAATATTTCCCTTTTTATATTTCAGTTAATATTTCCTAGTGCAGTAGTATCGCCCTATCAATTTTTCTTACTA
Organism: Cimex lectularius; assembly: GCF_000648675.2. Classification (NCBI taxonomy): domain Eukaryota; kingdom Metazoa; phylum Arthropoda; class Insecta; order Hemiptera; family Cimicidae; genus Cimex; species Cimex lectularius. Next base: position 830,605 of record NW_019393704.1, read on the forward strand.
TCAAACGGGTCCCGTTACACAAACCGTCTCCTAGGCATAAAATTGTCAATGGCATGACTATACATTCTTCTTTTAAGCGCGGTTCTGCAAAGGTAAACCCGAAGGAGCTATTGATTGTAAATATTCAATGAATACTGAAATTTATGTTTTCATTGTATGCTTTGTCACCAGCTAGTGACTCAGTATAATCTATCGTTTCATAACCAAATCATCTATTTTTTCACATCATCATTTATAAATAATAAATTTTAATAAATTTTTAATGATTTTTTCTATTCGATTGGTCATAAATAGCTGCTTAAAACTCAGTAAAAATAATACTCTCTTGCCGTCAGTTTTTTCACAATTTTATTCGAACAGAAACTGAAAAAGAAAAGCAGCTTGCATCCGGATTAAAACATGTACTGTTTACAAAGACCAAAGTACGATTAGTTAAGCGGAAAAAACTTTACTCTTTCCAATGATGTATAATATGACATGGTTTCTTAAAGTTTAAACCAAGAAAATAGTGAGAGAAGTGAAAAATTCTATTAAAACGTTGAGCTACTCTCCCACTATCTTTTTTCTCTTTCTACACCATTAAAATTGTATAGGTCTTTATCCTTTGCACACTTCAACCAAAACTTTGTTAATATTACAGAGAGATTTAAGTTTTTTGCAAGAAATAACCTTCTTTCTTCATTTTTGACAGGATATATTGAACTGGAGCTTCATTTTGCTTTTCCTGTAAATATAAAATATTAGATATTACTCTACAATAGATATTAATTCTGCACCCTCTGCGAAAAACTGTAAAAGTAGGAAAAAAACATTAGTATTGCTATTTTAATGTTTAGACCTATGATAAACATTTTTGTGTAACTATTTTTATTGTACTTAAATTTAATTAATTTTAAAGTAGTTGTCCTCGAATACAGCTTTTTTTATGTGTTGAGTTATACGTTGACTTTTGGTACTTATCACATTATGCACCAGTAGTGACTTAGTTTTTACTACAAATTTAAGGCACTTACCGATTGTCGGACAGTATTTGTTCGTATACTTAGTTATTCATCTATGCATTAAATTTCGTAGAGATTTAAAATGAATTGTCAAATTGTATTAAAAAACACTAACAATAAGTTTTTATGGTGAGATAACTGCACGACTTCACTTGTTGGCAACAAAACGAATCCTTATGTTGGTATGTACAGATACACATCACTTTCTTACAAAGGCAACATTCATTAATTACTATTTCAGTGTAGGTTATTGGAGTTTACAAAGAGGCAAACAGAATTATCGAAAGGTTGTCCTGATTTTTCGAGACGTCTAAAATACACACATTCCGTTAAAATGTTTTTTTTTTTTCTTGTCTTAATCAATTATACAAAGTCTGTCTGGCCTAAAGGCTTAATGGAATATGCGATTATCTCATTTTGCCAAACATGACTGGTTCACTTTTTGTCTTGAGGGTGCAGAATTATTGGTAAGCAGTAAGTAGAATTAGCATAATTTAAATAATACGTTTTTAACCCGTTTAAATAATAATTTCTCTTAGTAGAGAAATGTAATTTGGTTTGGTGTATTTCACTTTAAAAGTCAGGATGCTAGACTGTGTGAAACTATATTTTTAAAACAGTCATTTTTATTTTCTACGAGATAATAAACCTTTTCGTGTCAAGCCAAAAAGATTACCCATTGCAATTTTTAAAAAGCAGCATGCTTAAGTATGTGTGTATTAATGGAACTAGCTTTGGAAATAAATTCTCACAATACCAGTAAAATATTCTGTATTTATTGTAATAAAAAGCATAAAAAATAGACAAAAATTATTTATCTAAATTAAGTAAATTTTTTGGGAACTACATATTCCAAAAATAGTAAAATTAATAAATGTTCATAGCAACTTTGTCGTAGTTGTAAGCTACCTGAAGAATTTTCAATGTCTTTCGATTAAAGTGTATTTAATCAATTTTCAGCAGTTTTTTGGTTTTAAATTCCCATTTTACATATTTTACATTTTACAATAAACTAACTGCATCTTGTTAATAGGTAAATTTTTAATTTTGAACAGTTTGGAAAGTAGTTCCATTTTTATTGATTGTAATGATGGGATAATTTCTATTTCAAATTAAGGTAATGTAATGTCCTGAACTTGCTTTATTGTTATAATCAATACTATCTTTTAAAAACTTACAACGGTCAATTTTTATTTACATGCGAGTATTTAACACGAAAGTGGTGTAACACGAGGACAAAAAAGCTAATCCTCTGATGAGTTGAACAGGAGAAGAGAAGTCTGTTATCTAATTAGACCAAATATTCTCATTACAAAAGACATTCTCTGTAATTGAATAGACCTTACAACTTAGGAACAGTAGTTAAATTAAATCCAGAGCATTACGTAAATGACGTTATATTAGTACGATCTTATACGAGCAAATCAAATAGAACAAAAGTACCTGTTACATGAAATAATGTAAATAAACAGGATGTAATGATTAAAATAATATTATACGACAATTAAAGGATATCAAAAAATATGTTGTCACAAAAATTTGGCGTTTTACAATTTTGAATAGTTTTAACTTTAATGCTATTTAACTACATCAGATAGTGGACTTTGTCGAATGTATTTAGTAATTTTCGAAGATAGTGAGATGCCGTCTGGTGTGACGTAGGTTTTAGAAAAACATTTTCTTTAAAGTGCCAACGTTTCGATCTTTATTGAGATCATCTTCAGGCCTCAACGTGTTTGTTTTCCGTGTAGATGTGTCATTCTTGTTTTTCGTGTTGAGAGTGCCCACGTTTTTCTAAAACCTACGTCACACCAGACCGCATCTCACGATCTCCGAATTAGCATTGACTAACGGTCACTAATCACCACATATTTAGTATTGATCGTTTTTAACATTGTCCACTTATTTTCACCGCAACTGAAGAGAAAACGTACGTCCATAGTTATTTTATGCATAACAAAATCTATCATTTAACTAAAGCGTAAATGTGTAAAATAGAGTGGAAACACGTTTATCCCCACCCCGATGATCCGGACTTACGGATTTTCAGAACCCGTTTGTTAAAATATTTTTTATAAATTATTTGGAGATCGTGAGATGCGATCAGGTATAGTAGTGTACAGTGGTATAGTCCCATCTCTAAACGCCACTCATTTTTTATAAATTTTTTGTAATTCTCAATATACGTATATTAGTTTTTTAAAATTCATAATGGCCACCAAATCGCCCTTCTACTAGTTATACCATCGAAGAGGCCGGAGGAGCACGTTTTTGTAAAAAAATTAATAAATAAATAAATAAAATTAAAATAAATAAAAGGTGTATACTATTTTAAAAGAATAGAAATAGTTGTTCGTTCGTTCGTTGGCTTCCATTGAAAAAGTTTTTTATTACGTATATTTTAATTAGGTATTTTTACGTATAAATTTTTTAAGAAACACTTGTCCGGACTTAAACAAAAATAAAACTAATAAAAATTAACTATTACTTTAAGTTTTACTTGATATAAGAATAAAAGTGTTTATGTGATTTTGTATTATGTGTTATATTTTTCCGTGTTTATAACACGAAACTAATAAAATCACAAATTTTCTGGATTATCCGGACTTTCGATCATCTGGAGAAGTCCTTGTCCCTTCAAGTCCGGATGAACGGATATCTACTGTATATAAATTGTCTACATGATGTGTATAAAAACAATTAGAAACTAAGGTTAAACGCGGTGTAGTAGTTCACACACTATTTACAAGTATTTAAACTTGTAAGTAAGGTAAAAGTAATATGATCAAATTAAAAAATAACTAATATTTTGCTATATAGTGAAAGCAATTTTAATTTTACTATTTGGGATGAAAGCTACAACTACTAAATTTAAAAGCGACAACGTACTGTATATATGGTAAGAGGAAATATTTTTCAAACGAAATAAAAGACAAGAATATTAAAACTCGTTTTGTAAAGAAAAATGCTTTTTATTATAAATTGCTTGTAAATAAATGGAGTGCTGGTTAATGCATATAAATGAAAAGGATATGTCAAGAGTAACGATTGGTTGGGAGCGGACAGGTTCATTTATCTCAAATATCTATTTAAATGGTTACTGAATTGTGCTGCTATTTATGCAGAGGATATATAAGTAATTTCTTCTAAGGAAGTGGGCCAAGATGACGGCGGTGTGAAGAAGAGGAGGGTGGCGGAGAAAATTACGGTAGAGGGATGAAATGAAATGTCTGATTCCTATCTCGCTTCACCTCCATTTCATTTGATTAGCTCACTTCCACTACTTTTGTTTAGAAGGGCTTTCTTTAATGTCTTTTGTCATTAACTCGCCTGTCCTGATTGTTGAAAGATGGTCCCGTGCTATAAACCGTATCAAAAATAAGTTCAGATTATGAAACATCGATTGCAATCCAAATATAGCTTTATTTTCAATTAGCTGAATCACTCAACAATACTGTTTCAAGTCTTTAAATGAATAGTTTTTGACATCTTGTAACTGGTCTTCTGTCTTAATTTAATAATTCTCAATCAAAACTCATACTGCATCTAGATACTGCAAAAATCATCTTCCTCGAATCAGGTTATCAATATATAATTGTATTTTCATTTAAATTTTTACATATGCTACATAAATTGAGCTTTCAGCAATTAGTTTCATTAGCTACACCTTAAGAAAGAGAACGTGTTGTTACCTTAATTATCGTAATACAAAATAAATCTTTTCTTCCCATTTCGAGTCACACGGATTCCCTCCATCAACTTAAGTCTATTTGCCTAATCTTTGCTGATGGATTTCGTGGTAGATGTTAGGTTTTTTAAGCACAAAATTCTTTTCTAGGGTTTGATATCAAGGTCTACATTTCTCAAGAATGGCTTTCCTACGCACTACAGCCTTTTCCTAGCATTACACCGACATCCCATCTTATCTCAATGTTTTAATTCCATTTCAAACCATGCCTTATAAATATACCCATTAGTATTTCCTCTTTTTCCCATTGGGTTGATTTTGCGAGTTCGGTTGAGTTGATAATGGATTTTGGTCTGTGTCTGTGAACACATGTTGAACCAGCACGGGTCATTTACCGGGTCTCTCCATTCGCGGTTTTTTGAGTCATTCAAGCGCGTTTCGGCAATGCACCATCTTCAGTGAGGAACAGATTTAGGTTCCCAAGATTGGTTATGTTCTTTAGTTACTTAAGATTCCAATTACTTTTTAATGAGGCTATTATATATGCAAGTAACTGATTTGAGCATATATGTAGTACCGAGGCTCCCTTTTTAGTATATCTTCTGCCTCATATCTCGAAATTCCTTCATGACCTGGGAACTACGGTTTCAGAGTCTTGCTAATGTGTTTTGATAGTTCAAGGTATCATTATTTTTGATACTTCTCAAGAATACTTTCTTCATATTAGTAATGGGTAAGATTCTTTTGGAACCGAACCCATAAACCTGATTATACCTTTCACGTTGGTACATAATGCTAAAATATATGTTATCATTAAATTGAATTAAATCCCAAAATTAAATATACATTATGATTAAATAAATGTAATAACAATAATTAAACCCTTAAAAAATTGATGATCGGTGAGCACATCGATAGTTTACTCTGTCTACTTTCACCTGTTTTGCTTTCACTCAAACGGGCCTACAGTGAGGCAAATTAACTTTAAAAAAGTCTTGTGCAAATGTTTCAATAAAGAGAAACAGTCGAGTTAAATAGACTTCGAACCGTCTCAGAATTTGATGGAAATAATTAGCTTCAAATACGTGAAAATGTTTCAGCAGCGACGGTGTTTACACTCGGCCGTCCGCGCGTTATTAAATGTCTGGACGTGATGGAAGTTGTTGACGGCCCCAAGTCAGTGTACTCATCTTAGCATTTATTAGTTCCCGAAGAACGTTATATTTACATTTGTCACCGCTATAGGATACTAAATTTGACGTCAAATTTTGCCACAACGAGATTACCGCCCAACTAATAAGCATGTTTGTTATGTACAGTAAGTTATTATTAGATAGCTCTGGGTACAAGCTTTTGAAATTATAATTATCTTATAATGATTATAATGACATCATGTTATTAGTTATCTTTGCGCAAATCCATCAATTTTAATGCATTATTGAATCTCACATTATGAACTGTCAGTAATTGTTTGTTTTGGGGTCAATCATAACGGATAGATCTCGTGTTAGGGTAGAATAACGTGGAAGTATCATTTTGTGTATCAAATTACACTCTTGACGTTTTATTTTCTATTTTTTGTACTCATCATTAGTATTATTTTTATTCTTCTGAAATTTTCGAGCTATAGTTAAAATAGAAATTGGTTGAGATCCACTCGGATACTAACTTTTCATTTCACCCCCTCCTTTCGAATTTCCCCTGCTTTTTGCCATTTTTTTTGCCATTTGTCTCAACTTACTTCACTAAACCTGTAAAGCCATTTCATTTATCGCCGAGAATCAAATAGGTTACACGACATTTGAAAAATGGCAAAAAAGAGGGACAATTGGAAAGGTGGGGTTGAGATGGGAAGTTGGTGTCCGAGTGGATCGAAGTCGCGATAGCCCAAGCGGTAGAGCAGCAGCGTATTTAGCCGAAGGTCGAGGGTTCGAATCCCGCTCGTGACACTGACTTTTTTATCTCAACACATATCTTACTTAAATATTAATTAATTGAAAAGAATATATTTGCTCAATCGGATCACCAAACCTAATCGATATATATAAACAGTTGACGAAAAATATTTTTTTAAATAATGCACTACTAAATGATACAAACATAATTTTTACTCATACTAAAATTTAAGGTAAACGTTTTGTTTAAGTATTTGTCCATTTTTGTGCGATTTGATCCTTCCTAATCATTTTAATATATTTATTGTTGGGTTGGTATATCAGAAGGGTTTCGCATTTCGCTATCTTTAGTGTGGCTTTTTTTTACTGAATAATCTTGAAATTTCACATATTCAAACCTAGAAATTCCTACACAACCCTAATTTCTACATTTATTAAATAATCAAAACTACACATTGATCGTCTTGCAGAACGTATAAAATATTTCACCAATTTATTTACTGCTAAAACGCAAATCATATCAATATGAGCGGTTTATGTGGTGTGATTTGAAGCTATATTTTGCGTGAAAAATAGGAAAGTTAAGAATTACTGGTTTATGGTTATCACTTTAAACTTTTTTCCCCAATGTACCTTTTTATCTAGTATTCTTAAAGATTCAATTTTAGCTTAATTGCTTTGAAAATAACCTGTGCTCGGCTGAGACCATACTTTCTATTCTAAAACTGCATTTTATTAACAAGAAAAAATGATGACTACAAACAGATTAATATATGTAAAGAAGGAAGATGATAACGATGATTACAGTTACACAAGCAAGTACAGGTTGGTATTTCCCAAGCAATGCAGCGGTTTCTCTTATTGCTATTTCCCAAATTCCTTATTTCACTTCAATAGACTCGATCCTTTTTTTATGAATTTCATGGACAGAGCCATTGATGCACTTCTTGGTACCCTATGTTGTACGGATCGTACATCAAGAGGTTTCTTCATATTCGAAAATAACTAATTTGTGTGGCAGTGAGGTCATCGTTAAACCCTTGATTTTCAGAGGCTAGTGATGTTATGAGAATGTTTTTGCCAGGGTATCCTCTTATAAGATTTCGATGATACAAGCATAAAAAAATCAAAAAATATTGAAACTATTTATTTCTAAAATATTGCTTGTGTCCGTCTATTTCAAGATTACATTCAAAACCTAATAAAACATCAAACTTTATCCCTTCAGGTAGTGTATCTGTTAAAAATAAACATTAATCAATATTTGCGGCATTTGATTGACTTTCAAATGATTATGGAAGTTGAAAATCTATATACAATATCGGTGGCCAGGGGGCACGGCAATAAGTTAATTACTTAAAAACCTCAACGAAATCCATTCAATATAGAACGAGGAAGTTGAACACATTTAAAATCTACTAGGAATATTGGTCAAAAATAAAACGAGGAGGCGCACTTTTTAATCTTTCTACTATGATCATAAAAGTACACGATCAACGGTCTAGATAGGAAATGGTGTCCCCTGAAACATTACAAGAAACGCCGACACTCACTTATTTTATCTCACGCCACCCTCGTGTTTATAAAGCTTTCCTGTTCGTTTCGGTTTGACCGACTTCTTTTGTTTATCAACCAAAACTGCCCGCCTATTATTTTTCCCCTTGGCAGTTTTAATCTTGTTGAAGAATGTTCGTGAAGATGAAAATGGTGGATCCGTTTTATTCGGATTATTCTCATGCTGTGCAATTTCGCACGTGGGTCAATATATATATATAATGTGTGCAGTACACTGAAAAGCAAAACTGTGGCCACCATTAATATTTTTAATTATCTCTTAGACAATCCTCCATTGATTACCTTACATCAATATTTGGTCCGTTTTAAAGGATTAGAGGTAAAAAAACGGATAAAATCTCCCACTTGTGTTTACAATTGGATTATGTAAATAAATCTTTAAATAGTCAATCTCTTCTTTGTTGGTTTTTCCCTAAAGCCTCTTTCTTACGTTCCCGAGGTTTGATTTTTTTAAAGTCATACCATTTTTAAGTTTCAAATTTGTTTCTGTGATGGTTTTACGTGATACAGATTCGACTATAACGATGAAAGGTGACAAAATAACGGGGAAAGACGGACATCCACAGAATTGGTAAGATACATGTATACCACTTCAAAATGAGTTCATCCACTTGCAGGACATCTAACACCACCAGCAAAACTAGTTTTATTGATTTTTATTATTATTACTCCATCTATTAGGTTTCGTGGTCCGAATGACCAAATAAATTGTTTTCAAACAATTAATATTTAATTAAGGTTTTGGTTGAGACAAATGGTACAAAAATGGCAAAAAGGAGGAAAAATTCTAAAGGTGGGTTGAGATGGGAAGTGTTGTCCGAGTTGATCGACGTCACGATAGCTCAAGTGGTAGATCAGCGGCGTATTTAACCGAAGGTCGTGGGTTCGAATCCCGCTCGCGACACTGACTTTTTGGTCTCATCCTATACTTTAATTAAATATTAATTAATTAAAAACAATTTATTATTATTATTTTGTGTTTGTGTGTGTGTGTGTGTGTGTGTGTGTGTGTGTGTGTGTGTGTGTGTGTGTGTTGTTTAGTGACCGTTAGTCAATGATTATTTAGAGATCGTGAGGTGCGGTCTGGTGTGACGTTGGTTTTAGAAAAACATTTTCTTTATCACGCCGACGTTTCGATCTTTATTGAGATCATCTTCAGGGCATAGGATTTATAAACATTGTTTAAATTTTACAAGTGCAGAACAGATTGTAGAATTTATACAATGCTAGAAATTAAAAAAAAAAGAATTATGAATTTATAGAATGATAGAAAATTTTAGATTTAAAAAAGAATGAATTTATACAATGCTAGAATATTTTAGATTCAATCAAAGCATTTGTACTCCCTCAAAGTGTTTGTTTTCCGTGTAGATGTGCCATTCTTATGTGTCGTGTTGAGTTTGCCAGTGAGATATTGCCGTTTTATGTTTATATATGTTGGATTTTGAAGGGGTGGGAAAGAAAGTCGGGATAGAAAGACATTTTTCTATGACGAGTCGGCTTCTTTGAGACGAATGGAGCCGAAAATGGGAAAAACGTGGGTAATTAGGCATGGTTATCCGTTCAGGATTATATAGACGGGGATAATTAGGTTTTATCATTGTATAAATTCATAATTCATTTTTTTTATCTAAAATTTTCTAGCATTCTATAAATTCATTTTTTTCAGATCTTACATGTATTTATAAAATGTAAACAATATTTATAAATCGCAGGTTCTGAAGATGATCTCAGTAAAGATCGGAACGTAGGCATGATAAAAAAAATGTTTTTCTAAAATCTGTCACATTAGAGCGCACTTCCAAATAATAGTTTATTATTATTTTTTAATTTATAACGTAAATGTATTTTAATCCCATTTCATTTTCAAATACTCTTTTTGTTTTATTCCGATGTGTCATTTACGATTGATTGAGACTTTGAGTAAGATCCTGAGGAAGGAAAGAATTAGTTTTTATTTCAATTATTAAATGTTTATTGTATATAAAGAGACGCCAGGGTAATTAAATGTGCATAAATGTACGCAAATATACATAGATATGTTGTTATTTTAGTTTACTTCTATAGTTTTTTCTTTTGTGTTTATTCCTTGAGAAGAAATTGTTAGTCCTGTTTTGTTTGTTTATTACAAATTTATAGTCCGACTCCGGCAGACGGTTGAAAACCATTGACGTTATGTGTTTTTTGGTTATGTGCATTTTTTTTCTATTTTGTTTATCTAATGAAGTATTTTTTTTATTCATTCATTTAAGATTAGTTTTACATTTGCAAGTATAGATTTGATCCTGTCTTGTTAAAATTAGAGGTGGTTGAATCGAATTACATTAATTAGTCGTTAGAGGTAAGGTCCCGAAAATGCTCACACTAAAACGGAAACAATTGCAAATTTAACAAAAAAACAAACGAATCGACCACTTTAATAACGATTTTCTCAAAATGGTCTTAATTTCAAAAATGAATGCCACAAAAGTACCGAGGCCAACAAGCTTTGGCCCTGTCCTTGTTTTATTCTAAAGGAAACCACTTTGAGACACCAAAAATGGCTTCAAACTCTGATGAAATACCAGAACAGCTAAAATTTAGATGCTTATTTCATTTTGGTACGTTTAAAATAAAATGTTTAAATAAGTTGAAGCACTGTTAGTAGCATAATTTATAAAAAAGAATATTCATAGTTAACTTCCGAAAAGCTTCTATTTTGTGCCTCACGAGTATGATATTATTGAGATGAACTTTCGCCCTTTTGTAGGTTGAAATCAGTTAAACTTTTGTAAAATATATTAAAAGGGTTTCAGAGGTCTGGATCGCTTGTATAATGGAGTAGTGTGTTATGTATTTTCTAATTGGCCGCCCTGAGTGTATAAAGGCCGGTGTCAGCAGGGGCCGTGTTTTTGCCGGTTCCTGGCTTGATTCCAGGCCCCTGATTACCTGGGATAGGAGGATCGCGTGCCACTGTTTTATTATGGCCAAGAGGGAGAGGGCGTAGTGGCTCCAGATTTGTTTGGCACAGCGGGAATAGGGTCGTTACAGACACAATCCCCCACACCAGCTCAACAGACACAATATAACCAAGAAGGAACACACACTTATTACACGGTAAAGCCCTCTCGGCCGTAGCAATAACGATTTTTTTTATTGCTACGGCGATGCAAATCGTCCGGTGGTAAATTGTTTTGGCCTGTCTTTAATGTCACGTTGTACATTTACACATTTATCCCCGAAAGATTAACGACAATTGCTTATTTGAGAGGGATTTCAAACTTTCTCAAGAAGCCCCTCCGAACATAAGGGTGTTGGATTTATTCTATATTTTTTCTTCTTACTACATTTTACCACTTACGAGCGTTGCTGAAGATAATATGCAATAATTCCTTTACCAGCTTTAACATTTACCGATCATTAAATGCTGCTATCTTTTTATAATGATATTTTAACATAATTTTGAAAAGAAACTCTCTATTTCAGTTTGAAATAACAATTAATTTTTTGATATAAAGGCAAACCGATATTAATAAAACGGTGTGTCTGAAATATAAAGTCACACCCCATTTTTTCAAAATCAAGAAAAATACACAACTCTTTAATTTCAAATAGCACCGTATATTTTTCTCTTGAGTTTATGAAACTAGATTTGTTTTTGAGAAAATATTTTATAAAATAGGAGGATTTATAGAAAATTACTGAAGTTTTGCCAGTGCTTGAACCCATGGAATGCCACAGTTGTTCTTTTGTTAAATTTTACCTCACCCAATTTTATATTTCATTAAACAAGTTTTTAAATGGAACGAATTATCTTTACTAATTTTCAACCAATCTTTTTTTTTCTTTTTTTTATAAACTTTTTCTAGTTTGATAAATTCAAGGGAAAAAATGTGGTGTCATTTGAAATTAAAGAGTTAGTATAAATTCTGTAATCCCTGCATTAAAATGAAGTACTTACGCTTCAAACCCCCTGATTTACTCATGAAACTAAAACTTTAGGGAACTTGCGATCATAGATTCCACAGTGGTGGGTTCGATTCCCATCACCGCCCCCGTAAATATTGTTCATTCGTGATACATGCAAACCATTCTTGATAACACGTTTAGACGCTTTAAATCATTTCAGTCTGTCAGAAACGTCGTGGAATCTCACCACCATCCCAGAAGGCTTTGCAGGGGATGACATCCTTCAGCAGTAAAAATAGAGGATAACATCTAGGATTTATTTCATTGATGTATATCGGTTAACCGGACATTGCTGACTCAATAGGCACTTGAAAATATTGGGAGCGATAGAAAACAGACTTGAAGGATGTACCAAGAAGGCTATATATATATCATCGCAATCCGCAATACATATTATATGTTACTGTGATGATTCAATAAAAAAAATCAACTCACTGTCAAAGAAAGACTTAATCCATAAAATATAACTATAAAACCACTATCAAATGTAGGATAAGCAGATTAATCTTGTTTGATGGACTCATTAGCCATCTTCAAAAAATTCAAATCTAATCTACAAGGCAGACCAACTTGATAGAAAACTAGTAAAATTTTGATTTGAAAATAAGTTTTTATTATAACTATGATTATTCGGAGATCGTGAGATGCGGTGTGGTGTTACGTAGGTTTTAGAAAAACATTTTCTTTATCGTGCCATCGTTTCGATCTTTATTGAGATCATCTTCAGGGCCTGGGATTTACAAACATTGTTTAAATTTAACAAATACATGTAGGATGTGGAAAAAAATGAATTTATACAATTCAAAAAACATTTTTATATTCAATCAATGTATCTGTACTCACTCAAATTGATTGTTTTCTGAGTAATTGTGTCATTCTTGTGTGTCCACACAATTGCCTATGTGTTATGTAAGTAACTATCTTACTGTGAGTAACTAGCTTACTGTGAGTAGGAACTATCTTTTTTTTTAAGAGGATTAAACATTTTTCTTTCTTGTGCCAACGTTTCGATCTTTATTGAGATCATCTTCATGACCTAGGATTTACAAGCATTGTTTAAATTTAACAGATACATGCAGGATGTGGAAACAAAATGAATTTATTCAATGCAAAAAGAAGTTGTTTCTATTGAATCAAAGTATTTGTACTCATTCAAAGTGTTTGTTTTCTGCGTAATTGTGTGTCGTGTTGAAAGTGCCAGTGAGATATTGCTGTTTTTTGTTTATATACGTTGGAAACAGCAATATCTCACAGGCTCTCTCAACACGACACACAAGAATGTCATAATTACGCAGAAAACAAACACTTTGAGTGAGTATAAATACGTTGATTGAATGCAAACAACTTTTTTTGCATTGTATAAATTCATTTTTTCCACATCCTACATGTATCTGTTAAATTTAAACAATGTTTGTAAATCCCTGGCGCTGAAGATGATCGAAACGTTAGCATGATAAAAAAAATGTTTTTCTAAAACTTACGTCACAATAGACGGTATCTCACGATCTCCGAATAATCATTGACTAACGGTCATTAAACATGACTCCTTTTTATTATAACTTTACAACTTTTTATTAATAAGACACTGCTTCTCCGTCAAATTCCATTTTCACTGTAAGTACAAAGAAATAATATTAAAAGGAAAAATTTTAAATCTTTTTTTACGCCAAAAAATTATACGTGGTTTATAAAAAAAGTTAGTGAGCAGTTGTGCCAAGTAAACGAGATCATTCGAGATAGAGAACCGGCCAGCTTCCAGCCCTAATAAAAAATAACGGAGATGGTCTCCGTATCAGAGACAAGTGTACTTTCCCATGTGAAGAAAGAAACTTGGTCATGTTAGCAGTCTTGAGAGGAGGGTAGGAATGTATTTCAAGAGACACTATTTGTTGTGAATTGCTATAGAAGCTAGTAGATTTACGTCCCTAAGAATAGCTTACGTCCGAAAAACGAAATATATTATATGCAAAAGAAAAATACTAGTTTTTCATGACGAGGTGAGTTACGCTATGGATATATGAATGCAATAATTGCATTTCGGTTGAATATTTTTGATTATGTAAGTAATAAAACTCTTAGATCAATGAAAGAAAAAACAGTAAAATGGCAAGAAATTTTTAACAAAAAGTCAAATCAAATTCGCTTATAGGATAACACTTTTAATTAAATTTATTACAAGTACGTGAAAACGGTTTAATCAATTCTACGCAAATGTTATAATTTATCCTATGGATTTATAAATTGTGTGTGTTTTTGTTCCTGACAACAGTTTTCCTTCTACGAGGGAATTTAATTACTGCGTGGGTCACATAAATTATGACGTGTATAATGTACAAGTAGCGTATAATTTAAATTAGGAATAAAATTGTACTCAAATATAGTTTCAGATGTGAAATGATGAAGATATTAGTTTGTTGAAACTAAAATTATTATCTCAGAAACGAAAATAAAGTGTATGTACACTAAATTATTAACAATGAAGATAAGAAAATATAACAAAATGAAGTGAACTGTAAATTTGAAACAGTATTGAGTTATAGAATGACTTATTAAATAAAATATAAAACTGCGAAAATGAAATAACTACTTTCGATTAACCAAAATATGCATTTGAAATGGGATTTAGGATGTTTAAAAGGTGCTAATATTTCTATCGAAATTAATATGTCTTGACACTAGCCATCAATGTCGTGTTATAATTGTATGAAGTATGATGACTCATCGTAAGGTTTGAGCAGTGGACAGTGAGATTAAAATGATCTCGTGTTTTATCATTTAGTTTGTCTCATGTACAATTCGAATTTTCAATAATGTGAAATCTGTGTTCAAGTAATATCTACTTCTTCCAGGCCCATCTGAGTTAGCTAGTATTCCAGCCTTAAACTGTCTAGCTCCTTTCAGCAATTCTTTGTTTCTCTTCCTTTACCATTCCTTTTCCCCTTTCATCTCTCTTGCCTCTTTCATTTTCTTTGTTCTTCTATTTTGCAGCAACCCTTTAGCTCATAACTGTAGTTTCATCCCTATCTGTCTCGGTGTGTGTTTGTGTGGGCGCGCGTGGGCGTGTTTTTGTGAGTTTTTATAATATAAATACTTTACAAACTACCATGGGATACCACTTTACAAAGTTAAAGTAAACTGCCAAAATAAATATTAATTTAAAAAAAATCGAGACGCGGCGGCGAAAGCGGGAACCAGACCGGAACCATCGCGATCAGGCCCTCTGACTCCAAGCGAGCCGTAAAAACAATATGGTAGGGACTGTGGGCGGGGTCGTCCGACAGGCTCTTGCGTGTTAAGAGCACGACCTGCATATGGACCCCCGAGAGCCTGTACCGGAAACAAGGAATAGACCTTACCAGAATAAGAATAGATCATATCAGGCTGACACATGGACACTTGCTCGTGGGCCAACACACGCGCAGATGCCCCCTATGCAGAGAAAGGTTGTTCGATGGGTCCCACATAATCGAAGCGTGTCATGCCTCGGCTCCTTATATGGTGCGAGTGTGCACGCCAAATTTAAAAGAGGGTTCTCGGACACAGAAGCGAATTTCTGGGTACCTAGTTACGCTTTTAGGGAAATTAGGAATTTTTTTTTATTGTATATAGCCATAAAAATTTGTGTATTGTGATTCTGTGTTTTGTATAAGTGAGCGTATTTATTAGTGTGAATGGGGATGGGCTAATGATTAATAGCATCTCCACTTCTCCTCGAGCTGTTTGCGTGACTTGGGTCGAAGGCGGAATATTTATAAAGTACACCGTCGACTCTAATTAGATTAGTTTGTTATTGTGTGCAGATCAATGGAGGATTATTGAGAACTCCTTACTAAACAGAATGAGCGCAATAGGTGTGAATATGTTTTTTTCATGAGAGCTGTTATGTTTCGCATGAGCCCTGGGCTGAAATGACCTAACTATCGGATGCCCTTGTAATTAAAAAGACACTATTCTTGAGTTTAGTAATAATTTCTTTAACAACATTAACTAATAATTTTGTTTAATTTGGTATATTAAAAAATTATACTTAGTTAAAAAAAAAGCTGTTTGATTTTCGTTATTACTAATAAATCCATTATGTTTAGTGGTCTATTGAGCACTACTTTCAATTAATTATTCTTTTTATGTAAGGTCTTGGTTGAAATGAAAAAGTGTCACGAGCGAGATTCGAATCCACGACCTTCTGCTAAATACGCCGCTGCTCTACCACTTGGGCTATCGTGACTTCGATCCACTCGGGAAAATTCGAAAGGTTACAGGTTGAGATGGCGCGTTGGTATCCGAGTGGATCGAAGCCCCGATAGCTCAAGTGGTTATCGCAGCGGCGTATCTAGCCGAAGATCGTGGGTTCGAATCCCGCTCGGGCCATTAACTTTTTTTCATCTCAACTAAAAACCTTAATTAATTGTAATGATTTAATTGGTCAAGCGGACCACGAAATTAGTGAATTTAAATAATAATTAAATTGTAAGTTGAGATGGTGGTTGGTGTCCGAGTGGATCGAAGTCACGACACTTCAAGTGGTTATAGCAGGGGCGTATTGAGCCGAACGTCGTGGGTTCGAATCCCGCTCGAGACACTGATTTTTCATCTCAAATTTTTATCGCCGTTACATAAAAATAATAATTAATTACTTTTTTTAAATTTAGAAATCGTGAGATGCGGTCTGGTGTAATAATTAATTGCTCATAGATGTAAATTGTAACGTTCCATTACAATGGTACTAAACGCCATACTTAGTCATTTTCTCAAAATCATCAAGATTGATTTGGAAGAAACAACTTATAAAAACTCTACGGCTCAAAATAAAATAAAGTACATATGATATTAATTAATGACTGCTGTTGAAAGAATTTTAATGAAGTGATTAAAATAATTAATCAAATAATCCCAGCAGTCTTTGTTCTTTTATTTTGTTGGCGTTAATTTGAAACGATTTAATTAGACAAAATTAAATCAAAAATATTAACTTTGTTCACTTTAATAAGTAAAATGTTGAAATATTTTAATTAACAACCTTGAGTGAGCTTGATGAATTTCGAGTTATTCATCACCAAAGGGGAAATATATATCTAGTGAAACATGGATCTGTACTAATCTCTGTTAATCGAGTATCCTCACATCCGTTGATTGAACACGAGTTCGGAATTAACACACTCCTTCAGTATTCAGCCAGACCGCGACGTTTTGAAACGGCAGAGCAATACTTCGGCAATAATTTATGGCGGCTCACCAGTTCCCTTTTACTTCGGAAAGATAAACTGCTTTCGAAAGTTTTAACATAGGAAAGAGGTATAGGAGCAGTGCGTGCGTTATGGAAAAAAATTCATTCCATGTTCCCCTCCCAGGGTAATATATAGATTTATTTTTCCCTGACCCCTCGGCAAACTTCCTCAGAGGAGTTCAAGAGGGAAATTGGTCAGCGGGGACCCAGGGAAAATATTCTGGTTTGGGAGTTGTGATAAGACTGTTATATGAGTTGTATGATACATAGGCAAGAAGCGTTAGTGATTGGTAACATTTATATTGGCCCGTTGGACCCGACCATATTTCAATATGAAGTTATCGGCGAGGCCGGATGGGTCCCAATGCCATCCCCTTATTATACCTATACCCATGTCTCTAAGGTTTACCGGACACGATCCCTATTTGAGAGCAAACACAATACCAAGCGACACAAAAATATGAAAAAAATCCTAAGCTTTACGGTCGTTTAAAAAGAAAAACCTTGTGAATACTAAATTTATCATTACTAAATTTTTTGTATGAAGAAATGTACAACTGTTCATAATTTATTAGCCCAATAATTACTTTATTAACTCAATATTTATCATCGCCCCTTTACCATTCTTCAACAAAAGTTTTACCCAAAATAAACTACCAACTTGTGGTCTTTCTCACAATTTACACACAAATTTTTGAATAATTGATATTTTTAACGATTATTCGGAGATGGTGAGATGCGGTCTCGTGTGACGTAGGTTTTAGAAAAACATTTTCTTTATCGTGCCAACGTTTCGATCTTTATTGAGTTGATCTTCAGGGCATGGGTTTTATAAACATTGTTTAAATTATACAAATACATGTAGAATGTGAAAAAATGAATTTATACAACGCTAGAAATTTTAGACTTAATGAAAGTGTTTGTTGTCCCACAAAACATATAACACATAAAACAATCATTACATTCCACACATCAAACATTTCTGCATAGTATAATTTTTCAATAATTTAGCTTTCCTTTCCTTAATTATTCTCGTCTGTATAATCCTGAAAGGATAATCAGGCCGAACCATTACCCATTTTTCCCATTGTCTGCTCCTTTCACCTCAAAGAAGCCATCTCCTCATATAAAAATGTTTTTCTATCCCGACTTCCTTCTTCACCCCTTCAAAGTCCAACGTATATAAACATAAAACATCAATATCTCACACGCACTCTTATACGACACCCAATAATGACAGATTTACACAGAAAAGAAAGACTTGGAGTGAGTACAAATACTTTGATTGAGTCTAAAATTTCTAGCATTATATAAATCCATTTTTTCACATCCTACATGTATTTGTATAATTTAAACAAAGTCTATAAATCCCAGGCCATGTGGTGTGTGGATGTGAAAAAAAAACAATGAATTTATACAATGCTAGAAAATTTTAGATTCATTCAATGTATTTGTACTCACTCAAAGTGTTTGTTTTCCGTGTGGATGTGTCATTCTTGTGTGTCGTGTTCAGAGTGCCAGTAAGATATTGATGTTTTATGTTTATATACGTTGGATTTTGAAGAGGTGGAGAAGGAAGTAGGGGTAGAAAAACATTTTTTATGAGGAGCCGACAATGGGAAAAATGGGTAATTACTCGGCGTGATTATCCTTTCAGGAGTATACGGACGGGGATAATTAGTGAAAGGAAAGCCAAATTGTTGAAGAATTAGACTATGTAGAAATGTTTGATGTGTGGAATGTGATGATTGTTTTATATGTTTTGTGTGATGTGATGATGGTATATGTATGTGATCGATATTTTTTCACATCCTACATGTATTTGTAAAATTTAAACAATGTTTATAAATCCCAGACCCTGAAAAAGATCTCAATAAAGATCGAAACGTTGGCACAATAAAGAAAATGTTTTTCTAAAACCTACGTCACACCAGACCGCATCTCACGACCTCCAAATAATCACTAACTCACTGTCACTAAACACCACACAGGTATTTTAAACATTTCTGATCAGGTCAACCTTTCCGTCTGTTGTTTGTGAGTTTCCATTGACGATCTGATGCCCTCAGGCCTTAATTTCACTTCAGATTACAACTGCTAATGTTACAAAAGCTTTCCTTAATTTAAACTAAGCGAAATTCAACATAAGAGAGTGTATATTAGATTTAAAGGGAAAACTCAACAGTAACCTTTTCAACTGCAGTATTTTAAGACCTTTACCTTACACCATTCAAATTTCTAAAGAGTAATATGTTCAAGAGTGTAATGTTTAGAGCAGGATTACTTAAAACTTTAGTCACGTTATACGTTTATTCAATTTAATTAATAGCTAAAACAATGGAAAACCCTGTGAAACTTCTATCAACTTTAACCTATAAATATGAAACCAAATGTATTAATTATAGTCAGTAAATTACATTTTCATTAGAATAAAAATTGCATGTACAACGAAGGTATTGCACATAAACCCCTGTAAATGGAACATTGAAGATGGCGGAAAAACTATCGCTTCATCCAGACAATACCAGGAAAAGAAGGCAGTTTAAAATGATGCTACTAAATATTTTATTTAATAGTTGCTTTTTATACTAACTTTCATTTAAGATTTGCTAAAAACTTTTTTTCTGGAACAATGAAAATATATTGGCACAATTAAACAAATAATCAAAGCAGTCTAATCACCTGCTGGTTGGTCTTGTAAAATCGAATGATGAAAGGAAGTGAGATCACCATTTTTAATGAAACTTTTTTTGGTTTACGAACTTTACGTAGAATAAAAAACAAATAAACAGGAGTGTAATAAATGATATTAAATATATAATATTTACAAAAACCAAAATACGAGTAAAGTAGGCCAAAAAACGTAATTTTTTTAATCAGTTCATAAAACTGCTTATTACTTTTTTATCCTTGGTTAGAAATCAAATTGACTAACATATAGACACCATGAAATTCATCGTCAACAAATTTAGAAAAACAACTTTTGAAAGATATTTAGATTTTTTTGCGCCTTCCAAGGCCAATTGGAAGAAGAATAGGACACTTGTCTAATATTTTTTCACAAACTATCACTAACAAAATTTAAGCCAAATCAGGTTGCGTACCTCCCCTTGTAACTTTTTTTTATTATTTGTACGAAATTTGTACCTGCATCCACAGAAGAACAAATAAATCGAATTTTGTGTAACGGAAAAGGATGAGTTTTTTGACAATTTGTTTTTTTGGGGGTCAGTGTGAGTTCGAGACGTTATAAGGAGCATTGGTGATTTTACTGAGATTTTTTTCTCTGACAGAATTATTTTGGAATTGGAGCGATTGGTTGAGCTACTTGCTGTTTCATTTGTTAGTCAGAACTGTCTAGTTGTTCTGTGCTTACTGGTTTATACGGAGAAAAACGCGGGAGCACGTTTAGGGAAGTACATTTTCACTTGACAAAATCCACCAGTATTGCTACAAAAATAAAAATTTCAGTTTTAAATAACGACATTTCTCAACAAAATGTATGCATTTCTTGTACATTTTTCTACCGTTTTCTTGCCACTCCTGAACGCGCCGAGTTCAAACATTTTTTCCCCGTAAAAATAACAATGTTAAAAAATTGTTAATTCACCTTTCTCGTAAAACCCTGGCCATTTGCATGTGAGACAAAGGGAAAAGTAGCGATAGGAAGAAGGCGCAAGAAATATTTCAATAAATTCGGAACTTTTTTAATCAGAAACCGTAGCAGTGGAACCATTAAATTGCGGTTACGCCGGTTTAATAATCTACTGCGTTGTAATTACCAACCTTAATTTTTCTTATAAGCATATACAAAGCCGGTGATAACAAGCTTGATTATATAATTACCCCATGGTTGTCAAATTCATGCAAAAATTAACATTTAAAAAGTAACATTTTTCATCTACATAAACAATGTAGATTAAAATTTAAATTAACAATTTATGACTAAATTATTTGCCTGTGTTTTGGTGAATTTTCTGGCAAAGCAACGTTAATTGAATGATTTTTATTAAACCTCATGCACACACACACACACACACACATATATATATATACTTCTGTTTTGTTGTTTATTTCAAAGAGCATACATATTGAATTTTTATTTTTATCGGTATATTAATTACAGCATACTTATTTTAATATAACCCAAATTTAATGTGATGAGAAATTTATAGGAATAATTTAATTATGAAGGTTTGAAAGCAAATTCTACAAAAGACCAGAAAATCATTTAGTATTAAAATAAATTAACTAACAATAGAATTATAACATATACTGTTAAAATTTATAGCAAAACTTAGCAAAAGCAAGCTTATTATCCAAATAGGCTATAAGAGTAATAATTACGTATATCTAATTACTCTAATTAGTACCAAAACCATTTATTTATTTATATTAATTATTAATAAAAGTCCATTAAGTTCGAAATAAACAGCAAATTACCAGTTAACAGACTACAGACAGTTTGTGCATGTAATATAATTTTATTTTGTAAGTATGGACAAGATATGATCGTTTGATATTTTTAAAAGGACAAATATTTAAGTACGTAGATCAATAAAAAAAGGCTTCTGTTAAAAATATCCGATTTTTTGTGGTTGTTTTAACCTAGGCTTACAGATTTGTAAATGAAAATAAAGAGGCCTAACTCTTCAAACTGCTCATTAAGAATTTTAAGTTTGCTTAATAGCATTAAAGTTAGATGGGGTTTTTTTGTGCATATTTGTGATTTTCAATTTTTGAAAAAAATTTACGAATGCAAATTTTTCCATCTAGTACAAAAATATGGAAGTGAATGCCCGATTGACATAGCCATATAGGAACAATGGGAATTATGAAAGCGAAAGCCCTAGAGGTCGTTGTGGATAGCCCACTACAATGGTTTGTTGGGTAATTTGGTACGGGGTTTAACAGAGGGTGGAATGCGTTGTGAAAGGGGGTGATTTGGGTAGGAATGTCATGCAGCTCAATAGAATGGTGTCATGAGCAAGAGGATGCGTCGTTAGCACACCGACCCCATTCGGTGGACAAAAATAAATAAATAAGAAGTTAAGGGCGATGGTGGTGCCATTACAAAGGTAGTCACGCACAACAGTTAAGCTCCTAACAGTTAATAAGCAGTAATAAAAGGGGCTTATATCCTCCCTTTATTTGTGTGAAATACTGGAAACACCTCCCTTCGCTCCGCCGAAACCCCTCTTTTTCCGTGGAAGCAATTACTATGATCTAAGACCTGCTGGGAAGAAAATTGCCTACAAAGCTTTCTCTGAGGCTAAGAGAATCGTTTAACATTATCCCAATAGGTTAAGAGCCGAGGGTCATTAGCTCTTGATCGCTATTGTCATTTAAAGGTATTAAGAGACACTGGTAATGCGTATTTACATACATGACGACTATAAATGTTGTCAAAGGAACTAAATGCTCTCTAATAAAATATTTTTATAGTTTAAGAATTTATTAATAAACCGTGAAAGCCAGTTAATCTCTCTCGTTATATAGCCATTACCCGACAAGAACAAATATTCTGAGAAAACACTTCTTACTGCTCTCCTTTTAATATTTTTACGACTCACAAAATAAATAATATAAATTTCTACGGATACTTCCCCCTGGTCACCATTAAAGAGCGAGATAACGGGAGGGACAAAAGAAAGTTACGTTTTACTTTTGTTTTCCGTCTTATCTCAAGTATCACAAGTCAGTAGCGAGATAAGAACTTTTGACCGTATCGGACCCCTAATTTCTTTCGCATTATACGAAGAAATTTCTTCTTGCGCAAGTACTTTCGTGCCTAATGAGGTTGACGTACTTTTTGGAAAAATTTACGCGTTACTGTTTTAAACGTCTGAATAGTTCTCCTCCTAAGGAAATATGTACTGAAACGTTGTATGTAGTTTTGGATTGTGATAGAATATTATTAATAATAATAATAATAATAATCTAACCTAAGATAGAAGGTTTGGATGTTAGGGCGTGAAATGACCTTAGCCGTTAAAACGCCCTTAAAAATTAATAATAATAATAATAATAATATCTCCGGGAAGTGATGAAATCACATATTCCATGATTAAAAATCTATCTCCAGAAGGAAAAGTAAAGCTTTTGGAGTCATTTAACGAAATATGGGGTTCGGGATATTATCCTGAAAACTGGAGGGAGTCGGTCGTGATACCCATTGCCAAGCCGGGTAAAGATCCTAGCCTCCCAGAAAATTACAGACCTATTTCTCTAACATCATGTCTCAGCAAGACATTGGAAGCCATAATTAACAAAAGGTTAAATTGGTTTATTGAGAAAAAAGGTCTGTACAGTCCATACCAGGCTGGGTTTAGAAAGCACTTTTGCTCTGAAGATCATGTAGCGCTCCTTGAAAGTGGTATTCAGAACACTTTCTTGGAGAGAGAGCATGCTTTAGTTGTTTTCTTCGACCTGGAAAAAGCATACGATACGACCTGGAGATTTGGTATTCTTAAGAAACTCTATGATTGGGGTTTAAGAGGAAACACAGCTAAATTTTTAAAAAGCTTCCTCGAAATGAAGAGATTCCGGGTGAGATTAGGTACCGCCTTATCTAGTACGTTCATTCAAGAAAACGGGATTCCTCAGGGTTCGGTTCTGAGTGTCACTTTATTTGCCATTGCGGTAAACGGTCTTGCTGATAATATAGATGATCGTATAGTCAGGCCTTTATATGTCGATGATCTTTGCTTTTACTTGTCTGGGAAAAATCTCCAAAACGTAGGAAGGACTTTACAAAACGCCATTGACACATTGTCACGAAAAGCAGATGATGTAGGTTTCAAATTCTCTTTGTCCAAAACGGTATTTGTACACTTTTGTAGACTGAGAAAACATCAGGAAACACCTCGGCTTTAATAATTTCAGTTTTCCGTAACCATTATCTTTATCTAGAAATTATTTGTTACAAAAAGATATATTACTTAACATTTGAACAAATAAAAAAATAAACCAATTTTTTTTTCTAATCATAAAAACCTTGGTCTCATTGAAAGTCATTATGACAAAACAAACCTTAAATAAGCATAATCATATCCTTCTCGTTTACTAGAATGGCAATAATTAATATTGTATTGCATCAATGTGTATCAGAATATGTTGAACGTGCTAGATCCAGTATTTACTAAATGTTAACAACAACAAAAAAATATGTGGTGTTTAGTGACCGTTCATTAATGATTACTTATAGATCATGAGATGCGGTCTGGTGTGACGTAGGTTTACAAAAACATTTTCTTTATCGTGCGTTTAACGTTTCATTCTGTATGAGATGATATTCAGGGCCTAGGATTTATAAACTTTGTTTAAATTATTCAAATACATTTGGATCTGAAAAAAATGGATTTATACAATGCTAGAAATTTTAGACTCAATCAAAGGATTTGTACTCACTCAAAGTGTTTTTTTCCCACAAAGCATATAACATATAAAACAATCATTACATTCCACACATCAAACATTTCTACAAAGTCTAATTCTTCAATAATTTAGCTTTCCTTGCCCTAATTATCCCCGTCTGCATAATCCTGAATCTAATATTTTCTAGCATTGTATAAATTCATATTTTTCCCACATCCTACATGTATTTTTATAATTCAAACAATGTTTATAAATCCCTGGCCCTGAAGATGATCTCAATAGAGATCGAAACGTTGGTACTATAAAGAAAATGTTTTTCTAAAACCTACGTCACACCAGACCGCATCTGGCGATCTCCGAATAATCATTAACTAACGGTCACTAAACACCACAGATATTACCCACTTATCATTACCCACTTTTTCCCATTGTCGGCTCTTTTCACCTCAAAGAAGCCAACTTCTCATCCAAAATGTTTTTCTATACCTACTTTCTACTTCAGCACTTCAAAATCCAACGTATGTAATCATTCAACATCAATATCTCAGTGGCAATCTCATACGACACCAATATTGACAGATTTACAGAGAAAATAAACACTTTGATTGAGTACAAATACTTTGATTGAGTCTAAAAGTTCTAGCATTATATAAATCCTTTTTTTCACATCCTACATGTATTTGTATAACTTCTAAATCCCAGGCCCTGAACATGATCTCAATAAAGTTCGAAAAATTGGCACGATAAAGAAAATGTTTTTTTATATCTATGTCTGAATGACCAGACCTCATCTCACGATCTTCAAATAAATATTTTTTTTCCGAAAATGGTGTAAGGCATTAAAAAATAAATACAAAAATTAATCCATATGATGCACAATTATGATTTTAGATTTTTATAACTAATATTAAACGGAAAACTAACTTAAGGATTAACGATCTATGTTCAATCATTAAAATTAATTCTGACAACAGTTCTTAATTAATTTTTTCACTTTTTTTTACAAATAGCATAACTAAAACCTCTGCTTTGCGACCTAAAACCGAACACTTTGCTGATGAAAACTCCTTACATTTTGGGCCTTAAATAATAAGATAAACTTAGAACATATACTAACAGAACAAACGTGCCAAATAAAAAAAGATAATTTAAAAAATGCCGTACAAATCCCAAGGTGCTCAGAGTTGAAAGTATAAATAGATGTTTAAGTTTGCACGAGTGTTCTTAAGAAAAACCGTTGAAGAGAGAAAATCCATTATCATAGCTTTTGTGGGAATTATAGTAATAACAATCTAAAAAGTTTAGGGACCAGCAAACTGCTGAGGTCATCGCCGGCGTTCTGCGTGTTTTTATTTCTGTTTCTGGTCTTTCGCCCGTATTTTTCAACCTGCAGCCATTTGGGCGTTTCCATCTGTTACTGACTCTCTCATGTTATATGAAAACTAAGCCCAATATCCTAAAATGTTAGCCTTTCATTTTTTTGCCTCAAGTTGTCAATCACAGAGAAGACACGAAACATATATTACATATGTGTACATCACCATCCTGTACAAACAAAGAAATACGACCGCATTCACTCACCGAGAGTATTCGATATTCCTCGGAGCAAGGTTGGACCCACTCCATTTTTTACAATAATTAACTTTACACGCCAGACGTCTAACATTCACCCCATAGTACTCAATATTCTAGGGGGGAGAGGGTAAGCAATCCCTTCTTCTTACGCTAATTACATTTATTCCAATAAATTAACATAAACATATCACCCGATACAAACATAGAAGAATTCTGGTCACATTCACTCCCCCAGAGTACTCCATATTCTTTGGGGCCTATTGTCACTAACAAGTTGTATTTACTATCCAGTTCGTGGAAAAAGATTTGATGTTGTTTCTATTTCAACGTACTGATTTTATTATGATATAGTAACGTTTATTATTGTACATAAATGATCAGAAATAAGGTTAATTTGAAAAAAAGAAAAACACTTATTTCCCTCGTCCGTATTCGAGGAATGTATTCACTTCGTCAGGACTTTGAAATTTTCCAATGATCCAGACGGGTAAGAAATATAAACACCTACTTATAATATTTGGGATCATGCTTTAGCCATAATACATTTATGAGTTTTGCTTAGGAGACTGGACGAGATCTACCACCTGTACATTTAGTTTATTAGTATTACTATAAGTTTATTAGTATTATTGTTATTAAAATTAAGTAGTATTTAAACTGAATAGTCTGCCCTGTGATACCATATATTAAGATCAAATCAAGCAGTTAATTAAAAATAAAATTTCTTGTCACAAATCCTTGAATGGTTGATAAACCAACTGATTGTTTTTATTTATTTCAAAATCTCCTTATCCATGAACTTTTATATTTATATATATCATTAATTAATAAAGAGGATGTCATAGACATCAAGGTAAAGATTATTTCATAAGTTGTAATAAAAGATTTTTAAAAAATCAATTTATATAGCAACCAGAAGGGTAAATAACAATATGTGAAATGATTACTAAAAAAGCAGCGATTTTCAATTAAATGAAAACTTGTTCTAAAATTTAATTTTTTTCTCTTTTATAACAATCTGGTTTTAAACTGAAAACAAGATGACTGCCTTTGTTCCTTCTTCTATGTAATATAATAAAAAACTTTAAAATGTGAAACACTTAATAAGAATAATGTAGTAATATGAAGGGCACCGGTCGGGTGAACTCCAGTGGTAATATTTTTTGGCCTGGCTTAATGAGAATTTATTCATTGCATTTTGTTATTTATAATTACTATTGTATTAAATACAAATTTTCTATGTATGATGAATTTGTCGTTCGTGTAGGTAACTTGTTGGATAGGAGTTCTTGCAGCCTAATAAAAATAATAATTGAATTTATTATTTTATCAATTTAATTCCATTCGAGAGACTTCCGTGTCTTAGAAGAAAGTTAAGCCTTTCGTATGACAAGAATTGCTTTTAGTTTTTCTTCTTGCTTTTACAATTAAAAAGCTAATTAAGTTAATTTATTAATTCGAAGCGTAGGCCTCAATAATTATATCGACCGATATTTATTTTGTTCTTAATTATGTCTTTTACAATTATATTATATTCAGATTATTATTATATCTCTGACGACGATGTTATAATAATAAAGTTGGTATAAAAAAACATGTTCCTAGTTTTAGACCAGACCAATATACGTCATAAGAAGTGAATAATTTATCTTATAAAACAAATTGACGTTCATAAAATATAGACATACATTTTGAAATGTTTAAAAATCTCGTTCTCTCTCTGGTGAAATGGTCTCTAATCTCGTTGCTTGTAAAAGCTTCAAATTCTGAAGATTATTACTCAATTGATAAATGGAGATATATTGCACACATATTTCCCTTTTAGTCCAGGCTGGTTATCCCGAAATATTAATCGTCCAGGGCGATAAAAGTTTGCCAGGCAGAAAGGAATCACACCCAGGAAAATTTTATTTTAAAACTTGCTCGGATATTTTCGTACTATGATACAACTGATTTATACAAATCGTTCCTTGAGTTACGACGGAAATTGAATTGCGTAAGAGGCTGCTGACTCTCTTTATCTCGTCTAAAATATAACCGCATAAAAATCACAACTTTACACTGCGCCTGTGTCTTTCTTTTAACTTTGCGTTATCCCGGGCGAGACGCGGTTTCTCCTGAGGGAACAACTCTATCCCAACCTTCCCTTCCATTTATAAGAGGGAAACCATAATAAATAACCAGCCCTTCCAGCGCGGAGTACAAGACGCTCCTGTATTGTATTCCTGGCCCCCACACCACCCGACATTCACTTATGTCTTCCAAAGACGCGTTCCGCGTTTTAGGATATGTTCCGTCTCCTGGGGTCGCCGAAAGAATAAAAGGTAGTCCCTCAAAGAGATCCTACCCCACACGGCTAGAATTTATTTCCGTGCCATTCCCAAAATTGCAACCTGCCAGAAAGTAATTTTTTTAAAGGCTTTATTAGAAAACTTCCTCTGAGGAAATAGCTGAGGAGGATTTTTCCCTGAAACAAAACCTGATGGAGAATGAAGGTGAGAAAAACGGTTTAAAATTCAAGACGAGACGTCGTGTCATGATTCTCTGAATTATTCAGTGGCAAATTATCTTCAGTCATATTTTTTTCTTTCCGGTTTGTTTGACTCGGATCTTTGGCTGCAAGATCCTAAGTTTGATTTCGATTTGTTTATTTTGCGATTACTAAAACAATGGCTTCTACAATTTTACGCGTTAAATATTTGCAAAATGTGGGGAAAAATATTTCATAGTATTTCGTTTAACTTAGATTTCTTAAATAATTAAAATAAATTAAACACGAGCATTCGTTTTATTCCTTCATGTAAGCATATAAGTATTGTAGCTTGTCATATAAAGTTTCGTTTAGGGGCCAACGGATGAATTATCATATACTTTACCTTACAAAACAACAATAATGTTGAGCCGGCATAGGGTCACGTATTGGGTCTGTCTTCCGTCGCGGGATTGTTGAATTGCGCCATCTTCAGTGAGGAACTGTGATGAACTATTTATTGTATTGTAATACAAAGAATAAAGAGTAAAGTCCGGTCGTATAGGATAATTTAAAGTTCAACTAACCCTTTGCATGTCTGGGACGAAAGGTCAAACCACTTTACAATAATTTTATCATATAATTATCAATTGGAAAACAAAAACTCTAGCATAGCTAAATATAACTAGGACGGCCTAGTCGCGGTCCCTTTTGTTGAAATGGTAAAATGATTCGTAGCGGGATCTGAAGTACCAATATTGTATTGGAGAATATTTATTTTTACAAATAGTCAGTTATTTAAACTTTCTCACTGGCTTTATACTATATTAATCGATGAAGTTCTACTGAGATTTAATTACTATTAGTTTAAAACATTTTACTCAACATTGTGACTATTTCCTACATCTAACGTGATTTATAATAAATTAAATTTTATTTCATAACAGTTGCAAGTTTGAATATTATGTATAACTCTGAATGTGATATTGTGATATTAACCATTAAGTTTTATTCGGAGATCGTGAGGTGCTGTCTGGTGTGACGTAGGCTTTAGAAAAACATTTTCTTTATCGTGCCAACGTTTCGATCTTTATTGAGATCATCTTCAGAGTTCAAAGTGTTTGTTTTCTGCGTCATTGTGCCATTCTTGTGTGTATAAAAATGGATTTATATAATGCTAAAAATTTTAGACTCAATCAAAGATTTGTAATCACTCCAAGTCTTTCTTTTCTGTGTAAATTTGTCATTCTTGCGTGTCGTATTGAGAGTGCGAGTGAGATATTGATGTTTTATGTTTATATACGTTTGACTTTGAAGGGGTGAAGAAGGAAGTAGGGATAGAAAAACATTTTTATATGAGGAGTTGGCTTCTTTGAGGTGAAAGGAGCCGACAATGGGAACAAAATGTGTAATGGTTCGGCCTGATTATCCTTTTAGGATTATACAGACGAGAATAATTACGGAAAGGAAAGCTAAATTATTGAAAAATTATACTATGTAGAAATGTTTGATGTGTGGAATGTAATGATTGTTTTATATGTTATATGTTTTGTGGGAAAACAAACACTTTGATTGAGTCTAAAGGTTCTAGCGTTGTATAAATTCATTTTTTCACATTCTACATATATTTGTATAATGTAAACAATGTTTATAAATCCCAGGCCCTGAAGATGATCTCAATAAAGACCGAAACATTGGCACGATAAAGAAAATGTTTTTCTAAAACCTACGTCACACCAGACCGCATCTGGCGATCTCCGAATAATCATTAACTAACGGTCACTAAACACCACAGATATTANCTCATTTATAAATCACAGGCCCTGAAGATGATCTCAATAAAGATCGAAACGTTGGCACGATAAAAAAAAATGTTTTTCTAAAACCTACGTCACACCAGACCGCATCTCACGGTCTCGTAATAATCATCGTCTAATGGTCCTAATCACTACACATATGTTGATATTGTAGAAAATAGTACTTTATGTTTTTCACCATAAAGGTAAACCAAGCTCTCCAACTTATTTTTTCATTTGTCCATTGTATAAACTTCTGATAATACGAGTTGATTTTTACCCAATTTTACTTTTAGAAAAGATTTAATAAGAATCGTTCACGTAGCGGTATAGTTAGTAAGACACAATAATTTTTATGTGATAACAATTATTGTAAATAATTAAATTTATTAAAAAATAATGCAATAAGTACACTGTATATTAAGGCTATAATAAATTTCGGTTGAAAAAAAAAAGATAATTCAACCTTTAGTCTGCGGGATAATGAACCGGTAATTGGGTCGTTACCGATCAATTTAGACTGCCTGATCTAACAGGAAGAGTTTCAGCATTTTGCCAAATTCAGTTCTTCTGGACGATTATGAAAATGGCACTAAAGTAGGACAGATCAGCCCAGCAAGGAAAGGCAAACCAAAATTACAAAATTACGACAAGTAGACAAAAATCAAACTACATGAAACAAAATGCTAAACTATGCATTATTTAAGGTTTTTAGTTGATATAAAAAAAACTAAGTGTCAAGAGCGGGAATCGAACCCACGACCGGCTAAATACGACGCTACTCTTGAGCTATCGTGACTTCCATCCACTCGGATTCTAACTTCCCATCTCAACCCCACCTTTTGAATTTTCCATCCTTTTTGCCATTTTTCAAATGTCGTGTAATCTATTTGATGCTCGGCGACAAATAAAATGGCCACGGAGAGCTTTAGTGAAGTGTACTTCATTTGGCTTATTAAATTCACTAGTTTTCGTGGTCCGAATCCCGCTCGTGACACTGACTTTTTTATCTCAACTAAAAACCTTAATTAATTGAAAGATATTAATTGGTCAAGAGGACCATTTTTATGAAATTATAAACGACTTCGTAAGAGCTTTTTAAGACAGCCATGCAAAACTTTTCATTGCCTTTTTTATTGAATTTATCGACTTAATTTGAAAACGACAATTGATTATAAATGTTACTGTCAGTATATTATTAAGTTGGCGGTAAACTTAAATTGTCACACAGTATTGTCTTTTTGGAACATTTAAACAAACATTACTTACATTATTACACAATTAGACGAAAAGCATTAGTTTCATGGTGTTGAATTTAGTCTGCGATTGTTGCATGGATTTTGTTCCACTTAAGTTATTAAATGGTCGTTCTCGGGGATGAGAATCCATATCCGATTAAGTGCTTTTAAGCCTATTAGTAAGCCCACTCGTAAGTACAGGAATAGGTGAAATTTCAAACATAAACGATAATTTAAGCTTTTTTTTGGTAAAAGTATTCAAAAAAGGCATAACAATATTATTTTGAACTCAATTCCTTCAAGGATTATTTTTTATTTTTTACTGTAGACTATTGAGTAAGATGGTATAGTTAGATGTAATTGAAGCCAGATCCTAATTAAGACCATGGGAACTGTGTTAATGATGCTAGTTGCACCGAGCAATCACAAAACTTAAAGAAAATGTTTACAGATAGTATTCAAAGAGGTAGACCACATCATAAAAAGGAGAGGATCTATATGTACAAGGATTCGTAAAAATTTCTATTTACATCCAACAACTTTTAAATTAAATGATCGAAGTTGTTGGTTTAGTTTTTAAAAAAATATTTACTTATAATATTTGTACATTTTAACTTATCACAACAAAGCATCTGTCATAATTTAACTTTCAGATATCGTCTTTACATCGTGTTTAAAAACTTATCTTAATTATATGTAATTTGTGCATATTATAAATGCAAACATTGATTTTTTCTCTCGGTCACAACACGCACTGCATAGGTTTTCTGCTAAGTTGTATCGTAAGATTTTGTCTCTAAATATGCTCCTAAGTATCTTACTGGAACAGAAGAGGGGAGGTCTTTCTTGTTAGTTTTATGTTCCTTCGAGATGCTGGCTTGTATGGGTCTGATAGTTTTTGAGGCATGTTTCCTGATCTAATTTGTAAAGTTTATTTTAAAGAAGGCAATATTATTTAAATAATGCTAAGGGTATTATGAAATAACTAAAGCATGGTTTGGCAAAACTTCACAAGCACTTAATTTTATCAAGTGTTGAAAACGGGTAAATACAATTTTCAGTAAGGGTTTTGTATGAACGTTTTTCTAGTTTTTATTTGTTCATACTACAAAACTGTATTTGTACATATGTGTATTTCTACATATTAAATAATAAAGACATATGGTACTAGTAGTAATAATAGAAGTATCGTTAAAAGGACCCATCTGCGATGAAGGATACAAATTTGTGATGTTTCTTTACCTTTTTCGTATTTTTTCTGTCTGGTGTTTGTTATTTGTTATTAATGGACAAAACGTTATAATTCATGCCGGCGCGAAGGCAAATAATAAAAGTTTGTTTGAACGTTTTTTTTTCTCACCTCTGCGCCATGCATTATAACCGAAATATTAAAAGGGATAAATTGCCACCATTGTTTCTTATACAACCGACACATTAAGCAAAACTTCACAAACGGCAGAACTCTCTTTCTTCAGCGGCCTTAAAATGCAATCAACAGTTTTCACGCCATTAAACATTTTCGGAATGACTGATAGGTATAATAAATTCTTGGCACGGTTATTTTTTATTATTTTTCTTAATAAAACATACATACTAAGAGGATTTAGATAAAATAGTTTAAATTAAGCAAGGAAAACTAGAGAGTAAAGTATTAAGTATGGAAAGTAATTTGCTACAAACTAAAAACTTCCGTGATTTTTTTCCGTTATCTTCTTCATTATTTGAGTACTTTGTTTATCATAATTTGTTTTCGTCCATCTACGTATGGTGTTACATTTCTTCGTCTGTTGTTGTTTGGGTGGAACTTTGTTTAGTATTTTAGTTAGTGTTAAATTTATGGTCTTTTTATTAGTTGTGTTTTATCTTTAGTGAACGTTACGCCAATTCCGCGTAGGAAAACCCACTGCTAATATACCAGCTGTTAGACCCATGCTAGCCTACTACCAGTACATGTTTTTATCCAGAGAAACGCAAGAGCTACAATAATGCGAAATTAAAAAAATTAAGACTTGTAAGAAAATTTCAAGCTTGTAAATCAGTACGATCCGTGTGTTGCGGAAGTGTTGGTCTTCTGCGCCGGCAGAGCCGGGCTGCATGCGAAAACGTAACATGAATCAATAACGTTAATCGCCTTTTGAAATATTCGGTGTAGAATGTATAATAGGAATGCATGAACAACAATTTGAGCATGCGGTTAAATTTTCCGGTATATAACAGCACGTAGAAAGAGAGTTTGGGAACGGGTAAAACCGCAGAAAGTTAGCTCCGGAATATATGAAAATTAATTGTTCGATTTCACTTGTAAGGTATTCTGTATGCTTCCTACCTCTCGAGATTTCCCGAATATTGACAATAACCTTCACCTAAAGATTTAATAAATGGCTAGATTTTTAAAACACGTTATTTGATACGTGTAACAATTAATTATTCTTACGTAATAGATTAAGATAATAGAAGAGAGGGAAAGAGAACGAAATAGAGAAAAAGAGAGAAAACAAGAATGAATGAGTGTGAGAGAATGTTGTGATAGAGAGAGAAAAATAAGTGCTTGTAAGAAAAAAAGAAATGAAATTGGAAGTTACGTGTGTGTATGAGAGATAGTGGCAGAATGAGAGAAAAAGAAAGCAAAGAGAGAGAGAACTAGTGACATGCGATATTCGAAAATATTCCATGAAAATATTCGAATTCGATATATTTGATTCGGAAAAGAGAAAGGGAAAGAGAACGAAATAGAGAGAGGGAGCGAGAGAGAGAGAGAAGGAGAGAGTGAAAGAGAGAGAGAGAACATGAATGAATGAGTGTGAGAGAATGTTATGATAGAGAGAGAAAAATAAGTGCTTGTAAGAAAAAAAGAAAGTAAATTGGAAGTTACGTGTGTGTATGAGAGATAGTAGCAGAACGAGAGAAAAAGAAAAAGAGAGAGAGAGAGTGAAAGAGAGAGAAAACTGGTGACGTGCGATACTCGAAAATATTCGATGGAAATATTCGAATTCGATATATTCGATACTACTCAAGTATCTACAGAAATTATGCTATACTAACGAGTACTTACTCATATGAGTACTTTTTCGTTCATTCATGAATCATCAACTTGCTATTGTGGACTTTGGTTAAAATACACTCATCCGTTAAAATAATCAAGAAAATACAGGACTTTTTTTTCATTTTAAAGTACTTTTTCGTACAGTGGGTACGTAAGTGGGAACAAGGCCTGCCAATACATTTCAATTTTATCTTTATCGGGTTTTGAGAAAATTGAACGACGGCTGTTTGGATTTCAAATGTTTGAAAATATAAGACGTATTCTCACTGTATTCCCCAGAGTTGACTAGATGGCAGCGCGATTCAGTTTTCTTAGTAAAATAACCTCATGCCTTAATTTTTGGAGGAGACATGATTAGGTATCTACCTAGGAGAAGGAAGGCGAACACATTTTAGGGACTTGAAGACAAAACCATTTTAAAAGAAATTACTGTAATTGAATGTGCGAGGTGCGACGCGGAAAGGATTATGAGTTCCCAGAATTATCAGTAGAGTTACCAACCACCAATTAAAAATCTAGATTAACTTTCTTGACACTGCTAGTAGGTGCTTTTAACATTAACTAGTCAATTTACAGTTTGATGAGAGGTAAGTTTCGAACAGTAAATAACAAATCAATATTACTTGAACACTTTACGAAAAATCTATTTGAGTATATTTTCCGATACTACAAAAAATATTCGATATAGTACTTGTATCGAATGACAATATTCCATACCAAAATTATTTGGTATAGAAAGAAAATACTCGATACTTACTCATATCGATTGGTATCGCACGTCAGTAGAGAATGTTAAGATACAAGACATTATTTTGCGTAGTTCGCTTCGTTTACAGTTTTTGTTCCGTAGTTCTTGCACATCTTAAGGTTTGTAATCAAACCTCATAAGTAACAGATAAGAGGGAATTACAAAGATAGGGAATCAGAGTGTGTAGTGAGTGTGGAGAGGTACGCTTGTGTGTGAGCAAGTGGAATTTAATGAAAGGGAGCGAGACTGTGGAAGTTACAAATATTGAACAAACGATTAACACGCGAATCTATCTGAGATTCCTTTAATAAGTTAAGACAAGTAGATTGACGCAACTTGCAAAATTATAATGCATTGTTAATTACAATTGATATAACCTCAAATATAGGATACAGTTGTCAAACAATTACCAGGAACTTTTCTTGTGTAAAATGTTCATTTTCAGAGATGTTGTCTCGGGGAGGGATAGATTCCGAATAGATCTGATAAATAGAAAACGTAAACTCTTAGTGACATGCTTCTTGTCCAGACGTATTAATCCCTCGCGGCCCTTTGTGGCCGACACTCATTCATACAGCATGGGATCGGCCAGTAGCGATGGGCGCTGTAAAAAGCGAACGCTGGTACAATTCCAATGCGGCGAAAGCAGTTCGACGGGGGCGATTTTTTCTCTGCATTATCTCAGGGAAGATATTTTACCGCCTGCGGAAGGATTTCGGGCGTTGGTCACATTCAACACGGTAAATCAAATTCGGAAAAGTAATTCACCCTCGATCTGGAAGAGTTATTAAATATTACACAAAGTGTAGTTGTAATTTATGAGAAATCGGGTCTTAAAGTTGCTTTTTCGGGGATAAATCTCGAAAGGATCGATAACCCGGGGTTAATACAGCCGCACGCCCTTTTGCGATTATGCCAATAAATTTGGATCATTATTCATCTATTATATTCCTCTGGAGAGATTTGGCCTGAATGAAAGCTAGGTGTGAAGAGAGGCGAAGGGGTTCAAGATGTCGATCCACCTTTTTTTTTCACTCCGTTGATTAATTACTTTTTGGAAGTAGCAGAGCCTTTTCACATTCAAAATGGGTATAGGCAGCGATTTCCTTTATGCCAGCTCCGTTAATTCATTAATAGCATGATTTGCTCTCCTTGACAAAGACGGGGGCTTGCACATTTCCCCTTTTTTCTCACTAACTTTAATTAGTTTTACACAAAAGCGAATAAAACCCTTTTAGTATAAAAAATTAAAAAAGTAAATTTTTTCAAAGAAATGTCTCTATTACGTTTGTTTTTTACTTTTCCTTATAAGAAAATTAATAAAACAATGTATATCGTTCTGATAACGATAACAACACTTGAACTCATTCTCAAATTAAGGCACACACATTTTGTCAGTGCTTCATTTTTCAAGTAATCCAGGAAAGAGAGGTAGAATGAGTAAGAAGGATAAAAAAGAGGTAGACAAATGAAAGAGGAAAAAGAGAGAGGGTGATAGAGATTATGATGAGAGGAGGGGTTTCGTATTCCCCAAGCACTGCACTTTTCCTAGTTTTTACTTCAGGATTGACTCGATCCTTCTTTTATGGAGTACATTCTCATTACAAGATCATTGGCTGCCGTTGCTGTTGCTTTTTCCTTTCTTCTTGATACCATAAGTTATTTTACCATTGAGTGGTTGCTTCATACTCTGAGATAATATTGCCCACAGATTTTTCCTCCTCCTGGCACAATCTTGAAATCGGTTCAGTATTTAATATACCCGTAATGTGGAGGTGTTTGCGAAGATGTCAGTGATGTGATATATGTAGTGCTGTCACTACCCTGACCTTTAGTATTTCTAGTTGTAGCAATGTGCATACCATTTTTTGTGGGAGTTATTTAATCATGAGTTGACAGTGTCTGGCTTCACTGGAGTTCGTCCTCTTTTTGTATTTACTGAACCCATCCTGAGATAGAGGAGTCCACGTTTGATCTTATTATCCCAATTATAAGTTCTGGTCGTGTTTTTGCTTGGTTTGTGCTCTGGTAACCAAAATGTTATAGTCCTGTTTTGGTGATTTTGATGCATTGACGTTCTATGTTGGATGTGGCCTTTTGACTTTCTGAAACTTTTAGGGCGGCTTGACTGTCTGGTCTTAGGAAAAAAATTATAAATGTAACCTCTTTTAAGATCTTCTAGGACATAAGCATTGATATATAATTTTAGTTTAAAACATTATGATCCTATCTGACTAGTTTAATTTCTCGGCTTTTTTTTTGGCCAGTATAGTCATTCCCTGATTCTGTCACTGGTTTTGGTGTAATATTGCATTTTTTTCGCTTATTTGTAGGATGTAGCAATTGATGGTTTTGAGATCATTCCGGAATTCCATGAATTGGTGTCTGATTTTATTTGTATCGTTTTATGCCCGAATTGTTTACACCTCACATTTTGTTTTCTGACACTGTAGAGAGCTTCATTTCCTAGCTGTTCTTTGCATATACGTTTCTAATAGAGTTTAGTAGTGCGTAGTAGAGTTTATAAAGTAGCAGATAGAGTTGTAATCATTGCCCCCTTGGATGTGATTTGCCAATCTTTGCACATAGACTAATTTTTGGGTAATTTTTTTTCAGCTGAACACATTGCATATACACTTTTACATATTAATTAACCATAGGATATGATAAGTCTTATTACTATCGTGTGTACTCAAAATGCCATTTTGGTTTTAATCCTCAATATTTACCTTTTTAAAGTTTAACAGTAAGGGCTTTTGTGAAGATAGATAGATAGACTGATAGATGTACATAGAGAGAGTCAGTGAGAGAGAAAGAGACAGTCTCAAAGAGTGAGAGGCAGAAAAAATATATTGTAGCTGCAATTCGCGTTATGCTTACAAAATATAGAACCCTCAATCATTATAAATTTAATTTGTCGTTCAGTATTTCAATTGAGTCAACAAATAATTCGATACATTATATTTTTTAATTTTTTTAATTCGGTTTCCTGGCCCGCTTGACCAAATAAATTCTTTTCAATTAATTAAGGTTTTGGTTGAAATAGCTAGAGTTCAAGTGGTAGAGCAGCGGCGTATTTAGCCGAAGGTCGTGAGTTCGAATCCCGCTCGGGACACTGACTTTTTGATCTCAACCAACATCTTAATTAATTGAAAAAAAAATTGTTTAATGTTAGGCAGTGAAAGAAATAACGTAACTCAAGCAACCACTTTACATATGAACGTGCGCCAAAAATGTTGAAAAAACGTTTCCTTGAAAGGAGCTTTGACCGTAAATTTATAAGATTATTAGATAAAAATATAAATTTTTCCTCATTGGTTAATTTTTATGTAATTAGAGTAACTTGTCTCTGACAGAACAGAAAAGGAGGTAGATAGAAAAGCTGTAGGAGATTGTGAGAAATAAAGAAAGAGAGAGAGAGAGAGAGAGAGAGAGAGAGAGAGAGAGAGAGAGGGAGTGAGAGAGAAAGACAAAAAGAAAGATAATTGAGAGAAAGCTTCCAAATGTTTCATTCAATTAAAATATCTTTAAAATCGACTAACCAAAGTTTAATTACATTATAATTGTCGTTTGGTAAAAAATTAAAGCAAACAAAACTAATTAAAAAGTTACAATTGATTATTACTGATGATATTGTGACCCTTAAATCAGAGTTCAGATGATTGAAATATATATATATATATATATGTAATTTTTTTTAGAAACGAATTGGAACTATATTACACCCTCTTCTCGACAACGGCTTTATTACATCCAGTCCACAAGATTAAAAACCACTTGAGCATTGAGCGGTAATTACCCTTGAATAATCGGAAACGGCTAGAAAATTTTACCCCGCGGATAAAGTCATATTTTTTCTTCCACCCCTCCTTCATAAAATGTGCTATATAATTACCTGTAAGAGGAAAGGGGATAAACTTTTAATTAGCAAGGGACTGAGCTTATCACAGGCCTGACTAAACTTCGGGGCGCTTTGTTAAAAATGTAATGCAACTTTAAGTAAGGGAGAGAACTCTTTTAAGACAATTTTATATCCGTATTCGCCTTCTTCAATCCTTCTGTGTTAATCTGATTATGATTTGTCTAAATTTGTCCTAAAAAAAAAATCCGAGACAAGTAAATATACAATCCTGCATTAATATAAAATAATAAAAAAACAAAGTATATTTTAATAAAAATACTCAATTTAAAAATTATAACTAAAAACGGATTTCGTAATGGAGGAACAACATATTTTAAATACATAATTTTAATTTATCTATCATAGTTAATTTATAAAATCAACAATGAAGTTACAGCGCCGGAATGCTTAAAGATTAAATTTTATTGATTTACTTGGACATGAACAAAACAAAAATTCTTCAAATAGTTCGTGTTGAACTCATTTATTCATGTTGAATTACTAAAATGTGATGTCGGTTTTCAAAAATTTTTGAAGTAAATTTCAATCAATGCGCAATCAACGTGAAAACAAAAATTGACAATTAACAACCGAAAATCACGTTAGAATCAAATATAAACACACTAGGCTGTTTGTCATAATCAGTAAACTCGTAATACCAACAACATTGATTTTGTGCCTCACGGCATAAAAAACTCTTTATACCGGTTGTAAACATTGGCTGCGGGTCTGATAGTCGCCATTCTTTTAAAACAGTTTAATTATCATTGATCAATGGTTATGCTTGGCTATGCTTGGGCATCGATCTGGCCGATTTGAAAGATTCGTTCCGCGCGCGTTTCCAAGCGGCACTCAAAAAAATCTGTTTTTTAGTATAATTAACATGTTAATAAAGCGAAAATCCACACTTGGAAGACGTCTACTTTATTTGTTTAATTTTATTTGTCGTCTTACAAAAGCAATAAATCTGTCAATATTGACTGAATAGTTAAACTTCTATCGTGTTAATAAATAACTCATCTAGACCAAAATTTAAAAACTATATACTTGTTTGTTAGTATGTAACACAGACGCGTTGTCATGACCGCTATGCGTGAGACAACACGCGATTGTAGTGGCCGCGATTCCGATATCATGGAGGCAGCGCCAGAAACGACATGAAATAGGACCATTGTAGAAAAGAGTGTAAGACTTAACAATATTAACATGTATCGTTATATTGATTTGTCCGGAAGTAATACAGGTTTTCCAGTTTTCTTTCAATTACCTCTCTTATATAAACTTTTCACGTTTGATGGATTAATCTTTTCTTGGAATGTCAACACTTGTCTTCTAAACGAAAATGTTTGTTTACCTCGTCAATTTCGTTTTACGAGTTTAAACGCGGTCAAAACGGCACCAAACGGCAAGAAATATTAATGAAGTCTGAGGCGATGGCAGTTTGAAAGCAAGCACCTTCATACATGGTTTAAAAAGTTTCATGATGAAACTTTAGCCTTGAAGACAAAGAAGGCAGTGGAAGGATTTCTTCCCAAGTTGATGATTTTCTGCGAGCTTTGGTCGAAGAAAATCCCAGAACAACTGATCGAGAACGTGCAGAAAATCATGCAGTTAGTAAATCGATCGTAACTTACCACCTTAAGGCGATTGGAAATGTGAAAAGTACGAAAGTGTGGTTCCTTATACATTAAAAGACCGCCAGAAAAGTCATCGTTATTAAATTTGCGCAACTCTTCTTTGTCGAAACAGAACCGTACCTTTTGTAAATAGAATTGATACCTGTGTTGAAAAGTAGATTCTCTACGATAATACCTGACGTTCTGGACAGTGGCTCGACAAGATAGAAGCAGCACCGTATTTTCCAAAGCCGCCAACTCATCAAAATAGGTCATGGTGATTCTTTGGTGGACTTGGGCTGATTTACTACAGCTTTCTTGAATCCTGGCGAAACAATCCATGCGGGAATGTATTCCTCTCAAATTGAAGCAATGCACGAAAAATTGGCATTATTGAAACCATTTTTGGTCAATCGAAAAGCCCCATGTCTCACACGTTACTACACATAAACTGTTAGATTTGGGTTATGAGGTTCTGCCCCTATTCTACAAACCTCTCGCCTACCGACTACCATAAATCAAAATACATTTTTAAAAAAGCGTTTACAGAATTTGTTAATTATAAGGGCTCAAAATTCTATTTAGAGGGTATAGAGGAGTTTTCATCACGTTGGGAGAAGTGTACTACGAGCGATGGAGGGTATTTTAATTAACATAAAATGTTTAAAATCATTTATTTAATTATTTTTATGTTATTACTATAAACCTGCATTATTTTCAGGACAACCCAATAAAACGAGGGAAGATAAAGAAGTTTTAAAACTGATTCATTTTTAGATATGTTTTGTAAGAAAGAATTACAACAAGCTGTACATTGAAATCCTAGTTCTAAAAATAAATTAACCTTTTTAGGAATTACAATTAATTAAGGTTTTTAGTTGAGATGAAAAAAGTTAATGGCACGAGAGGGAGGCTTTTTAGGAATACTGATTTAGGAATATTGATTTAGTCCTTATCTGAATCCAACATTATATGTGTATATTGATGAAACCGTCTAAAATGTTTTGGCATATATAAATTCACTTCTTAACAGCCCGATGCCCTTGACTGATACCAATAAAATTAACGAATGAAATTCAAGGCTTAAAGAACGACTCGAAGATGAAAGTCAGCGGCTCCCTCTTAAAAGCAATCCCACAACTTAATTTATTATTAACCATTCCTGCCGTCCAAAAGGATTTCGTCGTCCAACGTGCGAGTCGATTTAAGCGATCTTTGCAACGCGATTGAACATAAAAAATAAAAACTGTAATCCGGCATCCGACATATACACCCGTACTCGGTTTAGGCGGATGGATAAAAAAATACGTACCAATCAGAAACAAAGAAATTTACCGCGTCAAAAGAAAACATGAATGAAAGTGTGATGTGGGTTGGAGTCCGACGTGTTTACACAAGTGATGAAGCTGCCAGCTTTGTTTTCGCCCACAATTGGCGTTCGCTTCAAAGGCGATTTTACCGTAAACAAGACGATTTACGGAAACAAAAACATTTTTGAAACACAAAAGAGGAAAAGCAAGATACGTTTTACCTACCAGACGTTAAAAAATTTGAGGATACATTTAATTAAATCTCTGTTGGTCGTTCTTTTTAAGAGGAGGTGTTACATCTCAAACCAATCGTTATTGATACTTTTTAAATATATTGTATTTATTGTTTTATTTTTCAGCTACTTACATATTAATTGCAGCTGTAAATGCATAGACAAATAAAAATTTAGAAAAATGGAAAAATAAAAGAAACTCAAAATTTTCTTAATATATTTAAACTAATTAATCTTTATGTAAGGCATTTGTTGTGATAAAAAAGTCAGTGTCACGAGCGGGATTCGAACTCACGACCTTCGGCTAAATAAGCCGTTGCTCTACCACGTTTCACGATAGCTCAGTGGTCATTTAGCCGAAGGACGTGGGTTCGAATCCTGCTCATTAGACTGACTTTTTCATTTCAACCAATAGTTTACATAAAGA
This sequence comes from Cimex lectularius, assembly GCF_000648675.2. Classification (NCBI taxonomy): domain Eukaryota; kingdom Metazoa; phylum Arthropoda; class Insecta; order Hemiptera; family Cimicidae; genus Cimex; species Cimex lectularius. The sequence continues at coordinate 873,670 of NW_019393704.1, forward strand.
TTAATTAATTGAAAGATGATATTTGGTCAATCGGACCACGAAATCTACTGGATATGTTTTAACAATATACGAAGTACAAAAAATGAGATAAACCATGGTTCGTTCTAATTATTTCTAACAAATTTATTGAATATGATGCTTATATTACATGTATCAGAATAAGGATGTCCTGTTTCATATGAAGAAATGAGAAATAGGAAAATTATGAAAGGAGCTCTTCGTGCTGTTTGAAAATTAGACGTGAAAATTCTCATTTATTTATAAGCGAAGTACTATCATACATCATAATACTTAGCCTTAGCTGAAACCGGATCAATTATTTTTCCTGATGCAAGTAATTTACCGATTAGGATTGAAGTTAAGCTCAATTTTGTATAATTTGTTTATTTAAACTTTGCATAGGCTTATATTTATTCAAATATTACGGTCTTTTAATCTCTCTCTCTCTCTCTCTCTCTCTCTCTCTCTCTCTCTCTCTCTCTCTCGTCTTTAAACTAATATATTAAAAAAGCGAATAGACGTTATATTCATTTAGCAATGTCGAAAATAATGGCTCTGTGAATTAGTAGAAATTCGTTTAGTCTAGGATCAAATGGCTCTTATCCTTCCTGATTCGGTGACATAAATTAAACTACATCGTGCATAATTTACCTCAGGAGAACTTTGACCGACTTCTACTGTTCATCATATTAACAATATTTTATCTTCTTGCCCCATTCGATTCGATTTTTTTCATTAGTCATTCGCTTTCACAAATTTAAAATTTAAAATAATTAAACATTTACAGTAACAATGTTGTTGTTGGAACAATAAATTTCGTAGCCCTCGAATAAAGTTGTCGCAAAATGTTTCCGATGAAAATATCATTGCAAAATAATCAAGAGGGACTCTTTTCGTACTTTCAACATCTGTCATTTTCTTTTATTTGACTTGTAACACACGTTCGCAGCTTTGAGTTATTCATAGTTTCCATAAATGAGATTTTACCTTTCGTTTTTATTGACATTTTTTACGAGGGTTGGCAACAGCAGAGGTCAAATCTACCCATGGGCTGTCGGTGTTTTTGAAAATCTGTACATAAGTCGGGTTCGAATGAAAGCCGCTGGCTTCAAACCCGGGACCGTCAACTTACAGTGATGAGCCCCGTGTCAACACCTTAATCATTGCGGTCGCCGACGCCCCGTTAAAGTGTTGATTTAAGTAATATCTTTCCGACTTCTGTGCTGTTGTAGTTTTATATTGTAGTAGTATATTTCTGATCATTAATTTATTCTTATATAAAACGTACGTTGTTTTTTTAAAACGTAGATACGTTCAGTTGTATGTTTATTGATTACTACTACACAAGCATCAGATGCAAAAGTAAGAATTCAACTTATTTCATGGTCCATTTAAAATGCTATATTTGTTGATCGACCTGAAGATAATCTACGTAGGGTTTCATTCGTCCTATGTGAAAAAAAGAAGATTAAATGCTGGGTTCACCGAGCTTTCGGCAACTTATAGTGCCATCATCTGGGCTTTCCCCAAGTATGAAGAAAACAATTAACATGGAAAAACTATTGTAAAATGGTTTTGGGTTGGATGGCACTGTAAGTTGCCGAAAGCTTGGTGAACCCAGCATTTAATCTTCTTTTTTTCACCTGTCTAATGACCTCTGCGAAGATTGGAACCCTACATAGATTTACAATTTGACTAAAAATCATTAGGTAACATAAAACATAAGCTGGTATTCTCTTTTGTGTTTCAAAGCGCTGTAAACGTTTCATACTGCACATATGGGCCTTTTACCATTTGTCTCAGAACAATAGGCTAAAGAGCATATATACAGACGATGTTCCTCTGAGACGGCCATTTTTTAAAAAGATTAGTAACCCGGGTTGACAAAGGAGGGATAATCCAAAGAAGTTGCTGCCATGCATCTGTTGAGATTGAAAGAGGGTTTTTTTTCAAGCTTCTTCAAGCAATCAAGAAATGTCTGATGTATAAAGTTTAAAGGAAGCGATTCAACGTTTGAAGGCGCGTTTGTAAAAATTAGTTGAACCCGACTAGAATCTCCTGCCTCATTCATTTTATTCATCTGACCATCATATTTTTCTGGGACTTACAATAATCGCTTAATGGGAGTTCGATTTGTTGGATTCCTGTCAAAACCACTCCCTGAGAGTTTATCACAGAATAAGGATGTCTTAGAATGGACCATGTTTTAGAAAGAAATTACGTATATGCTTGCAAAACGTACTATAATGAAACTGTTTATTTATAAAACGTGTCTACCCAAATCACCTTATGTAATTTTATAAATTTTTGACAAACGATTCAACCTAATTACCTCTCCTCAAATCTGTTAATCTCCACATTATTTTCATTATTTATAGCTTTTTAAATTAATTACACGACAGAATTATAGAAATATTTTGGGATACGTGCGAGTGAATATGTTCACAGGGGTTAGATCAATACTGTTCAATCCTAGTTGAAATAACAAACACCACGATTGTAGATGATTTAAAAGAAGTTGTAAAAAACATTTTTTTTAATAATTAGTAACTTAGAGGATGAACATGCAGCTTTTTTATTTACATTTTTAATTTCACTCCTACTCAATGAATATTATGAATTTTGATATGGATTTATTTACATCGAAAATCTTTACGATTTCTAGCACCAAACTAAAATTTTACTTATTTTAGCAATTTTTCAAGTTCAAATCAAGGTTTCAAGTTGTTCAAAGACAGGCCAGAAAGTTACAATTTTCTGTACCGTATTCTTAAAATCTATTCAGTTTATTAGCGCCAATGCCTTTTATTTTTATAGTTCTTAGGAAAGAAAGAGATTGCAGCTAGGAATTCTCACTTAAAATTGTGACATGCTTTTACTGTCTATAGGATTTTTGCCACTCCTGGGCATTTAAAAAAAATTGTCTGCGACTATTAATTGACTAATGCCTTTTTACAAAATTTAAAAATAAAAACATCGTTTCAATGTGATAAACATGTTTGATATGAAAGTGTACCAATATGTGGAAAATAAAACTTTTCGGGACAAGTGATTTATTTAATCAAGCTTAAAATTTTCCCGTGGCCGCTCGATTTATGACCTCATTCTTCATGCAATAGAAAATTGATAGACGATGGTTTTGCTTGTAACAATAAGAAACTAACCAAGAAAAAGATGAGAGACTTCAGAAATAATAAGGGATTACCTGATCAAGTTAATCGTGGCGTAATACACCAGAAAACTGGCAACATTAAAAAAAATATTTCGAAACACTTCTAAAGCTTTAATTCTCATAGCACTGTTTATTTCTGTCAAAAGAAGGTTGAAGTTTAGTAAAACAAATATTTTAAAAATATTTTTTTTTGAAAAATAATTAATACCCCTTTAAATGTATAATAAAAAGAAATATGGACGAATGTATTTTCTGTATTTTATTGTAATTTGATTGTTTCATCAATTTACCGCTTTTTTGTTCACTGTTGACGGAGAAAACGTTAATGTAAGTAATTAGGACAGGCTATAAATTTAGGACTTCTACAACAAAAAACGTATAAATTAGTAGGCGCTTTGCTAATGACCATTATTCAAAATAATTCAGATATGCATTATTTATAAAAAAAATACAGATTATAATTAAACTGAAATTTCTTTTTAACTGCTACATTAACATTTTATTTCAACCTATATATACACTTAAACGTTCATGTTATTTTTTATTTTATTTTTTTTAACCCATTACAGCACTGTATTCTTTGTTTACAAATTTACAAAAGCACTTTTTTTTCCCTACTACTACTAAGGCTCCTCGCATATTTTCCATCTCGCGGTTTTTACGTATTGTTGGTAAAAGAGTTGTAATTTATATTCAACTCTTCTACATGTGGCCTCCTAATTCAAAGTTACATATGTATGTCGTCATATGACTACGATTTTTGGAAGGTGAAACCTTTGTTTTGTATCCATCCATGTGCACTGCACAGCCAACCCCTCTAGACTCCTTGAGCCATCAGTGTATATATGGATTAATTTTGGACAACAATATCGATTAATAGCAATAAATAAAACTATTAATATAGCATAATATTTAAGATGTTAACCAATTTGGAGTACAAAAGGAAGCCATAATGAAGTAAATAAAAGTTGACCATAAGTTATTTAATTGTCTCGATTTTTTTTGTTATTTCCGAGATACTTCTGTGTTTCTAACAGTCCAAGATAAGTCATTAATAGTACTGTCGGAATTGTTCGTAAAGATGATGAATTGTACGAAGTTTGCTAGTCCCTAATCATCAGATTCCGCCTGTTATAGATAAGTTCACTATTTGGCCATCATCCGTTTCATGATAAAAAAAAAAACCTGGAAAAAATATTGACGCACCTATATTAAATTCCGTATGCTTGTTTCAAGAACGTCTTTTATCACCGAGCAAAAAAAATAATATAAAAATTTTTGAATGTATCCTTCTAAAAAATGAAAAATCACCCCAAAAACGAAAATTTTACAGATATATTGCCTTTAAAACATGCCAATAATTGTCGACAATTGGCCATTTCTAAATAATTTCGAACAACCAGTACTTACCGATTGTTCATGTCCTACTATTTTGACATCTTCAGTCTCATTGTCTAATCTATTATCCTTAAGGAAACATCCAAAGGTATTTATTGTAACATGTAACTGTTTATCAATTAAAATGATAAACTGAATGCGATATGTTTCCGTACAATAATGAATCTGCCTGTTATCCCTAAGTAATCTGTACACGTCTGGCCATTTCGTCGTCTTCAAATTTGTTAGAAAATCTACTATTCTAGAAAATTATTGAGAGGCACTTGTAACTTGTAACTGATGGCCCGCCTTTTGTTACACGAGCACAGCAAAGTGTTCATGTGCCTTTCATTGTTATTTAAGGAAAAACTAAAAGGAAAAATATTTTAAAAATTCAACTAATGGGCTTTGTATTTAAATAGTAATTTTGTTACTTGTACATTTTTTTAAACAAAAATAGACAATGTACGGTTGCTTGCTTGTACCGATTCACAGAGTATGTCTGTTATAATTGAATAATTTACTGGAAAAAAAAAGAATTGTAACAAGAGTTCTGTACCCTCAAGCAAAACTGGATAAGTCAAATTATGTTAAAATGAGAAGTGCACATTCCAGTAAGTCTTTCTGACAGACAGTGTATAATAGATAAAGCCGTGAAGGAAACTCGCTCATAAGATAAAAGAAAAAAATAGAAAAAGTTACTACAAAAATTGAATTTGTTCCAAAGGTCTAAACTTTAAAAATGCAATCCTGAAAAATTGTATTTTTGAAATTATCCAGTTTTGCCCGGAGGGTACAGAATTTATTATCTGTTTCATCAGTTTGTCATCTTCAGTTCTCAAAACTCAAAACTTTACCCTCCCTTACGAGAAAACAGTTTTTTACAATACTGCCTGTCATCGCTGAGTAATTTTTGTCATTTCATGTTCGATATTATTCTGGAAAACCTATCGAAGAACCCTTAAGCACCTTGCACAACTTGCAGCTGCTTTTGATGAAAAATGAGTTATTAAGTGAAGTTTGGTTTTTCTTTGTAATCAGGATCCACCTATTATCGCTATTTCTATTAGTCATATTTTACCATCTTGTACATTTTGTCGGTCTTCAGTTTCACTAGCTTACAAACTTGGGAGGAAAATAACCACGGACACATTTTAGAAAATATATTTATCTTTCATGCATTATTTACGACAAAATCTCTATCTGCATTAAGAAAATAGAACTACACCGTGTCTTAAGAATATTGTAACAGGTTTTAAAGAAAGACTGTTTATTTAAGGCAGTTTTTTGTTCGAAAACAGACGGATTCGTCCATTAAAGCAAAATATTTTCTGACATACAGGACGGGTTAACATCTATCTATTCGTTGAAACACGAAAATTAAATTTAGAATATTTTGTCTAGATTAATTTCAATTTAAAAAAATTAAAAAGAAATTAGATATTCCAGGGCTGTAGTCAAAACACCTAGCCTGGCAAATCCTAGTCGGACGCCATAATCACTCGGCCACCGCCGGCTAAATTAAAAATATAAATAAATAAAAATCATTATTTTTTGACCATTTGTCACTTTTAGTTTAACTAGCAAATCTACATTGACACATATTGATTGTTATCGTACTTTCAGCTATATTTTAAAAAATAAAAGCAATTTGCTAGTTTGAAATCAGTTAGTTATGTTTTTCACTACTTGTCCATTGGTCGGTAGATGAAGTGCCGGACGTGCGCGTGTTTTGCGAGTTTCGTCAGGGTGCTCTGGTCGCTTTGTGTGTTATGTGTTTTCTATATGTGTCTTCTGTTTGTTATTAGTAATTTGATGCATGAGGTAACAAAGAAAAGCTAGCAAGTTAGAGCAGGTGAACAAATATGAGTCAGCGAAAAGATGCCTGATAAAAAAACGCAGAGTTTTCGGTTTTATGCGCAGATGGCCGGCCATGACCTGCAGATAATTCGGCCTATGGTAACTATATTAATATTAATAATGTTTGCCTGGGGTTCGAAATCCACATGGCTAATTAACAAATTTTGAAAGAAAACACTCACTTTATTGTGTCCAAAATTGTTCTTTCTCTCTTTTATAACGATTTTTCTTTTCAATTTAAATATAATTATTTAAAATGGTTTTTATAGGAAATTACCAATAAGATAACTTATCGGATTGTTGTTTTACTCCGCAAGTAAGTTGACCCTCTTGTATGAAGAAATTAACCTGTAAGCACCGTTTTTCATTAAACTCGGGTAGCAGCACCTTCGGGAGGTAAACGTAATTTTGAGGAGGGAGGAATAATTTTGCAACGTTACCGGAGAATGCAAACAAACAAGAACCGTTGAACTTAACAGCCCCGGAGGTGTTTACACAAGGCACTAGCGGAAGGTGCCACTCGGCTCCCTGCTGCTAACGTCGTCCTCATTCCTCCCCGTGCTTCCTTACCTTCGACGAGGGGAAGAATTTCTTTTACAGGAGCGATTTTTAGCTTTTGGACGTAATGGGACCGAAACGGCCTTGATATTTAAATAATCTTCCCACCCAGTCCTGGCGGTGGCCTAAACTTTCATATTGCCTTTGAAGTGGGCTCTCTCTCAAAGCCCGCTCTGCCACAACCTTAGCCGAATTATGTAAATTGCCCTATGCAAATTCCTCCTAATGGGTTAAATTCTGAACATTGAGAGGGTTGGTTATGGTCGCAAACAAGTGGCTACGTACAATAAACTACAAGTGCCTTTCTGATTAAACGATACAATTCACAAAAATTGAAAATCAATAGATGTGTTGTTTTAGTAGTATTTTTTTACTGCCTCACAATCTCTTCTTTACGATTCCTATTTATCTTTACAAGATGGCATGAATTATTCAAACTCGATCCTCACTTTTGTCTCTCATTTTTTTTAACTTGAAGACACCAAGTTTTGTATATCATTACAATTTGGATTCAAATAAAAAGGAAAAATCTTGTACCCTTTGATTATACTTTACGAAACATGGCAAAAATAAAATGAATTTCTTTACATTTTGGAATATAAAAATTGAATAATTTAAAAAAACAAAAGTTTGTTTCTTTTATCTCACTTTTATTTAATCTTTGTTTATAACACAAAACGTACGATGTGTTTTTTCTCACAAGGCTATATCGAATTTCTAATGTTTTTGATGATCTTAACCTCTTAAAATCATATTAAATAACCGAGTGAACTAAAAATAATATCTACGTTTTTATATATAGTGTCCTTTTTAGATGGTCCGGCTGAATTTATTTTAAACCAATGACTCTATTAAAAAAAGTGTGTTTATTTAATATTTCTTACTGTAGTTGCAACGTTTTACCTTTTAGGAGGTACCCCACGCCCCGTTTAACTTCAAAATATCAAATACGACCCTACACATCTTGACACATCATTTTAAAGGATTTTTACGCTGAGAACAATGGTGCGATTGGATTTTAAGTTTATTATTTGACACAGTTCTTCAACTGAAATTGCTGTGTTATGATTGGCGTAGACGTTTTAATTTTTTTAAATAGTCAAGTTAAATCGGGTGCCCGAGGAAACCAACAGATCGGGCCATAACCACCAATCCCGGAAGTGACGATTTTAACGTCTCACGTGCAAAGAATTGTGTTCGAGGCATCCACCAAGCTGGGGAATCATTTTTTGTCGTTGTTGCCCAAAAACATCATTTAATAGAGTTGGTAAAACGTCCCTCAAAAAATAGACGAAAGAAGTCCCTGGACAAGATGGGAGCGATGAGGTTTAAAATATTACGTCCAGAGTACATCTCCAATTTTATTTTTTGAAAAACCTAAAACCCTTCCAACATTTCGATGAGAGGAATTCGTATTTTCGAGAACATACAGTAAAATCCAATATATTTCGTGGTCTGATTGACCAAATAACCTCTTTCAGTTAATTAATCTTTACACAAGGATTCGAACCGAAAACCTTCGGCTAAATACGCTACCACTTGAGCTATCGTGACTTCAATCCACTCGGACACCGACTTCCCATCTCAACCTACTTTTCGAATTTTTCCTCCTTTTCCTTCAGAAAGGTCGTTGGTTCGAATTACGCTCGTGACATTAACATTTTATTTCAACCAATAAAGTAAAATATTCACCTAGTTGAAATTAAGCTGCCTATTTCTTTTTGCCATAGCTTTGTCATCTTTAGTCCAATTTAAAATCCGATTACACCATTGTTTCTACCTTAAGTAGTCCTTTAACATATTGTGGGATATATAGGTCGTAATTGAAATTTTGAAGGTGAACATGGCCTGACGTACCCTGTATTATTTTTTTACCAAGAAAACCTAAAAATTTGAAACTAGACAAAAAAATATTAAACTTTTTTTAAATATAGCGTCATTAATTCAGCCGGGCAATGTAAAAAGGACACTGTATAACAGCCTACAAAAGATCCAATAGAGACCAATTAGAAAGACAAAAAATAAAACTTTTTTTTCTATTTAATTCTGCTAATTTAATCAACATTCTTTGTAATGACACATTCTGAACACCAGAATAATCCACAATTAAACTCTTCATAAGGCAGAATTGAGCCGAAGCTCTACGCATTTGTTCCTACTGAAAGAAAATCCTTTAGTTCAAGCAGTTCGTCTTCCTGAGAATGAAACGGTCAATTCCATCGAATACTTGTTTCCAAGTGGACCAACTAAGTATAGCTATAAAAGAAAAGCGAAAAACTAGTGAATAGAAATAGGCCCATTTTGTCCCACGCCTACGCTTTGCTCATATCTCCTTTTTTGCATAGTGCAATTAAATCTTTATAAAAAATTTAAAAATAAAGTATTTCTTGAACAATTAGTAATTCATTAACTAAAACTGATCATTAAATTTCATTAAAAACGAATTATTATAAAAATACAGATAGAGTTTTACATAAAGAAAGAATTATTCTTTTTCTAATAAAATATTAATGTCAGGGAGAGAGAGAGAGAGCGAGAGAGAGAGAGAGAGAGAGAGAGAGAGAGAGAGAGAGAGAGAGACATAATCTCCCATAAATGATATATTTGTATAAAAGTAATTCGATATTAACTCAAGGCCAGGTATCATATAGTGAGTTAAATTAAAGTAACGTATGAAATCTATAAGGAGTAATTGAATATCAACCAAACCATTAATTTTTTATTATTTTATTTCCATTAATTAACCTTTATAAAAGGTATAGGTTGAAATGAAAAAGTTAATGTCACGAGCGGGATTTGAACCCACGACCTTCGGCTAAATACGTCGCTGCTCTACCACTTGAGCTCTCGTCATTTCGATCCATTCGAATACCAACTCCCCATCTCAACCTACCTTTCGAATTTTCCCTCCTTTTTGCCATTTTTCAAACTATATTCCATACCAACTTTCAATCTTTAGTACATTACCTAAAATAATTGTTGCACTTTTAATTAACAAATAGATCAAATATTACTTAAAAAGCAAGCCCAAAATATTAGTTAAAACAAATAGAAGAAAGCTGTTAGAAAGGTAAATAAATAATTATTAAAAGAAATATTAACTGGACCATATAAAGTACATAGTAAACGTGTATAAATGTTTCACTTACGAGCGAAATTTGTGTGCAATAAAATTAAATTATTATTTAAATTTGCTCAAATCATTACCAAAATTTACATTCCAAGTGTATAGTTTTTTCACAAAATATATTTAAGTTTGTTTACAATTTTCAAATGTAATTTTGACACACAATCGGTAACATTTTTTTACATGAACTAAAAAAAAGTCAACTGCAAAACTAGACAGTCGTCTAATGAATAGGAATGAGATCGTACAAAATGGGAAAATGAATAATGCCTGTCTATAATTTTTCACCCTGTGCTGTTAAGGGTTAAATTAAAACAACAAAATCGTACAAACTTGTTTTTTTTATACAATTGTTACTTGTTAAATCGCAGACAATGTCAGAAAACCAGAGAGTTGACGTGTTGTCAGAGCGGTCCGGTGGGAGCTGGCCCTAATGCCTGAAGCCATCCATCAGAACCACTGAACATCCATCATCAGGGCCATTGTCACTTAGCAAGAGCTACGCAACTATTTCACTCATCTTTCACCTTCCCACTTAATGACTACAATTATGGATGTTCTCCGACAGTGAAAAGTCATTAAAAGCGAATTCTCACCAAGGGCGATATTATCTCCTGTAATATTGTGAGGTGATTAGTGACCGTTAATCGATAATTATTCAGAAATCGTAAGATGCGGTCTGGTGTGATGTAGGTTTCAGAAAAACATTTTTTTTATCGTGCCAACGTTTCGATCTTTATTGAGATCATCTTCAGGGCCTGGGATTTACAAACATTGTTTACATTTAACAAATACATTTAGGATGTGGAAAAGTGAATTTATACAATGCAAAATATATATATTTTTTAATTTTTTTTAAATTCAATCCTTTAATATTATTTACGTAATGACGACTTAATGCTTTGTTATCAATTTATCCAGCTCGATTTCTTAAAAGCTAAAAAAATTTAAAGTAACAGCGCGTGTGTTTCTACCTGCTCATAATAGTATCTAATTTATCTTTCTATCTATCTGGCTATCTACATTCTCTCTCTCTCTCTCTCTCTCTCTCTCTCTCTCTCTCTCTCTCTCTCTCTCTTTCTACCTTTATTTCTTTCTTTCTTCTTCCCTAATTATTCATTGTGATTAATTAATAGTTACAGAATATCATACAAGCGAAATCGAACAATTAATTTTCATATATCCGGAGCTAACTTACTGCGGTTTTACCCGTTCCCAAACCCTCTTTCTACGTGCTGTTATATACCGGAAAATTTAACCGCATGCTCAAATTGTTGTTCATGCATTCCTATTATACATTCTGCAAAGAATATTTCAAAAGGCGATTAACTTTATTAATTCATGTTACCTTTTCATATGCAGCCCTGCTCTTACGGCGCAGAAGACCGACACTTCCGCAACACACGGATCGTGCTGGTTTACAAACATGAAATTTTCTTTCAAGTCTAATTTAGTCGACTATATTAAATACCGAATATTTAAACAAAATCCGTTTTAAATTTTTCCTAGATGATTTTTTTTTGGCGAGTCACTTTTCATTATATCTATGTAAGTAGTATGTTGCAAATCACAATAAATAAATCATTATATCTTCATGGCACTGCGCTCTAATTTTTGTGATGGCGTTCCATTAAGGTTATAATGGTTTTTCTCTATCTGAATAAATATTTGAAAATAATATTTTCTGATCTATGGTTTACTTCGGAAAAACCTAACGTCAATTACGTATCTTTCCCCGATATTCACTCATATAAAATATTGATTGATAAGATTCTCCAGGTTTGTTCTTTTTAATTAACAGATTGTCGTTACGCAATCTAAATCAGAAGCATAATCGTAATAGTAAAATTTAAATTCGGCAATCCCCCTAAACCTAAAATTTGTATATGTTTTCGTAAATACAATTAATTTAAATTATTGAATGATTAATCTAAGTTCAATTACGCACACATCGAACATACAACAACACATATGTACAGCAAAACAGTAGTGCGTACATCTGTACAGGGGTTCAGAACTCAATAGCAGTTTTTAAACCTAGATACACTCATTCTTCTTAAATATATTCTTTCCTATATATAACCCATTCACTCCAGTATGTTATTGTAATGTAGTCGATATTCATTTATTAGTCTTTACACATAGGAAGGTGGAATGAGGGTCAAAGTGTACTCAGTCCACCATCAACTCTCACACGCGGCATAGTCATGCTAATAATTTATTCACTTTCAACTAGGATCAAAAAGTGTGATATCTTTTATACGTAAAAACAGCCGTTTCCTCCAAAAGTCAGAAGGCAGGCAAATATACGCTTGAGCATAATTTTATTATTGGGTACTGGGTTGTACTTGCATGCTGTCTCCATAGAGCAAAGTAATCTCCTTTAATAATGTAGTCCAAATCGGGCATTTTTCGTCTTTTTCTCAAAAGTATGTTTCCGTGAGATGACCTGATGTCTACTCTTAATCGGAAAAGGATGATCCCTAAGATGATTCAGAACTTAAAGAGTCACCATTCAACCCTTCAGATAGTAGCTTCTTTGCCGAGTTGACTCAGACGCTGTTCTTTCCTTTAGAACATATTTTTTATTGAATTTTTAGTGTCACAGCAAGACTCGAAAGTGCTACAAATAAGCCAAATTTTCAACCACCAAGCTACAAAAATATTTTACAAATAATATAGTTTTATTGTAGAATTGTTTTTCTACTAGAATTACGGGCGTGTATAATTGGTACTTGGGCATATAACATAAAACATTTTCATACTTTTATAAAACGTGGGAATAATTAATAAGGTTTAATTAAAACGGACTGTTTATGTCGACTAAAAGCATAACAAATATTTCCTCATCGATTACCTGGAAATTAATTGTTCATTAGTCGACACTGTTTGCCAGTTAATCGTCAGGCCCGACATTTCAAAAACAGTTAATGCCCAATTTGTTGGGCTCCGAGCACGCAGACCAGTAATCCTTGTGTAGCCGAACTCTTCCTAACGCTATGCTAAAGATCCCGTATTAAAATAATCACACTCATTTGTAGCTAAACTGCAAGATTAGAAAAATAGTCGCGTGGCCTAATGTTATAAAGGGCCCGTAATTTTTTTTTTTTAGTCTACAGAAACTTTTATTATGCAGGAATGATCATTATTATTACTCCTTTTAAGGCCTGGTCGGGTTACATTATTGCCCATCGTTTATCAGATTGTCAGGGTTTTATACCCTCGTAAATATCGAAAAGGGTTTCCCTAATCCACTTAGGACAATAAAATTCTAAAAAGGGAGGAATTAAAACCGCAGGGCACTTAGGCTCCTATAAATGGCAAAAAATCTCTGGATATGGTTTATAAGTTAAATAGGCCAGAGATTTATCCAGGAAAAACCCTTTTTGGGGTAATTTTGTCTTGATTAAATACAGATTTAAGACTAATTTCTTTTGATTTACATTTAAAGATATATTCTAATTTATTACTGGCTTACAGATTTACAATCATTTACTTCGAAAAACTTGACGTATACTTAGAATTTAACTACAAAGTTGCATTCTACATCCCTTAAAATAATGTGTTATACAGCTAAACTTTAGGCTCAGAAAAATGATGAAGATTGGGAAAAATCAAAAACTTTTTTTTCGTTAATAAACCATTCTGACTTTTTTTTGTCACACAATCAAGAGTTATGTAATGATAATGAATGTGATTATATTAACTCAGAATTGGTGGGTATATAAAATTTCTCTCTCACAAAATCTATGTAATAATCGGTATCTGGGTTTCTACTTACTTTCTTTTAAGGTTTTCTTTATTTTTATTACATTTACATAACGCAGAAAGTGTGCCGTTTTGCAGTTTTCTGATTATTTTTAACTTCATGCTAAACAATATTACGAGTGCCACTTTTTTCCCCCTTCGGTTCGCAACAGCAGAGGTCATATAAAACCTCAGGATGCCGGTGTTTTTGAAAAAAAGCCCATTAGTAAGTATGTCATGTAACGCAGTGCTGCTGGATTCGAACACGGGACCTTTACCTTACAGTGCCGTCGATACCGTTGTTGCTCTCACAATCCTGGTTGGTAGCTGGCCACTCAAAAATTCCTTTATAGAACGGTTTAAAAACTTCTGGCAAATAGTGCACCACCTTCTTGTTGTCTTCTATTTTCTTGTAGTTGATTGTTATTTCCCTGATAAGTTCTCAATGAAGGTGCTACACTGGGGCTGCAGTTTTAGCCAATATGAAAGTAACTGTACATAATCCATTAGTGAATTTAAGCTTTAACACAACCAGGCACATTATTCGAATACACGAGATGTCTGTACTTGCTTATATCGAACTTGATTCTTTTTCTCAATGTCTGTCATTGTTTTTTTGTCTTTTTTGTAATACTGAGGCCACCAACCCGGGGCAATCAAAATCAGGTCAGTATCAATGGTTCTTACCTCAAAATGGGGAGCTTGTTTCTTGGCTTTAGGTATTATCTCGTCGTATTGACTGGGGGATTAAATTCTATCTAATCTTCTAACAACACGTTTGATCACTGAAAAGTTCCTATCGGAAGGTAAGAAAGTGTGTGGAAAAATATCAGTCTTGTTCTCACTAATATTTTTCATAACGTTCTAAGCCCTAAGTAACGCTTTAATTTTAACCGTTTTTGACTCATTCGATAGCTCTTAGATACGCCGATAAAATGGTGTTCGTCACTCATTTCAGCCAATTTTGGAATCTTAACCTTGTTACACAAATCGATTTAATTATAGGATTCTCAGATTTCCAGATCCATTCCTGTGTGCATCAAAAAAATTCATCGACCGTACATTTCAATAATTCATTTTCTACCGTATTTTCTACGCTTGCAAGAAAAGAAAACAGAAAATAGTTTTCGTTGTTCATATTCATAGTGTCTACCTATTCGGTAATTTATGTGTTTGGAATAAGCTTGCTTCTACTAGCTTATATTTTGTAGTTTGTATATTATTTAACATGTCGAAGAGTATTACAGATTTAATCAGGTAAATTTGTTTGTTTTTCTTATATTTGGAGAACAATTGTCAAAAGGAGGGCACAACTAACTATATTGCCCTCATTTTGCAAAGTTCACTTAAATTCAATGAGATGCAAATTGCAAGATGGAACAACAGAAGTCCTTCTGAAAATCTAAAGACACGTGTCCCTTTTCCAAAATAGATTCTCCGTTAAGCACAAGGAGTGAGTTTTTAACCAATTCACTACACGGACGTTGTGTGAGAATGTATAGTTGACGAACAAAAGAATAGGGAGCGAGGCGAGCCTGAATTCACGTTGCCCGTTCAGGAAATTGCCCCATCAGCCCAAGAGTTTCACTTGAGTACTGAATCAAAAATACAACAGATCCTTAGAGAGAAGGATTAACCTGTCCTGATAAGAACCCTTCCATTCTAGGCGGTTAAAGCCCGATTCCGGGCTCTTTTCCGCCGACCGCCGCATCAACAAAAGATGAAGACTGGCTTGAGCTTTCTTTTAAATGAATGGGATGTATTAATAAAACAAAGCACGGAGAAAGATACTTTTACACAGTCTACACAAAAAATATATTTTTAAGCGTTTAAGTTGATGTGGCTTACGCCGTGCGCAATTTTAAAAGGCCTAAAACTCCGTTGAATAGAGTACTTTTATTCTGTGGTGTTTCTCTGGAGTAATCAAAATGCAAATTCCGTCATGTTGTCGTAATGACGTTTTTGTCCTCCCTCTAAAAAAGAAGTATTGAAATCCTACATTTACCTCGTTCCATCAAGTAGTTGTAAAGGATATTTTGATAAGCTAAATAAAATCATATGGGAATAAAATAAGTCTAATCAAATTCAATAGATTTTACTAGCAATGTTAACCTATTTCAGGAAAACTCACCACTTCTATCAAAACTAAGTTCTCACGAGTACGAATTGGCTGAACTTTAACTTAACAAGTAAACAGGCCTGGCAGCTGGAGGGTTCATTAGTTAAAGCGAGAAGGGGTCGAGCGTTAAAGCCGTCATTTGCCCTTTGGGCTGAGGTTGTCCGGAGTTGAGATTCCTTCCGCGGAAACATACCTGGAGTTTTCCCTGTCGTCGTTTTAATGAACGACTTTCCCCCGTGTCACAGTAGACCCTTTTCAGATTAATGGACCTCCTACACAATTCCACACGATGATTGATCATTTCGCTTCCCGTCGAGGGTGTCAAACCGAAGAGTTTTCATACGATGATGATGTGCGAAAGAGAGTTCGGCCAGGGAGAGATGCTCCATCTTCAAGTAACATGAAAATATGAATGAAAGAACCTGGCAAAAATGTGGTTACAAATCTTGATTGTGATATAGCTATTTTATGATATTTATTTCTTAACCTGAAATGTAATAAATTTGTATCATAAAGTACATACTTATTCTGATACTTGCTTAGGACTAATAACCAGTCTCATCAGAAAATTCTATCTATGCTTCAGCTTTTAAAGTAATTCGGAACTTGTCGATTTTTGTCCAGAAAAGCTCGACAAAATTATATGATATTACATTATCTGATGTAATTCTTTTTTTTTTTTTTTGTCTTTAGTACTTCTAAATGAATAAGTTATTTTCAAGCTCTCACTGTTCTATCTCATCAAAACCATTAAATTCCCTTTACGTTTTACGCGCTAAAGTCTACTGTCACAAAACAATTATAAAACTAATATGTGTTTATGAGGGTTTTAGTGATACACGTGAGGTGTTTGTTTCTTTCCATATTTTTGAGTAATGAGTTTTCTTCCTTTTCCTTTCTGTACGTCCTGTAGCAGTTTCATGTTAGTCTGTAGATGGCTTGTGGTGGTTTTTTGTGAGAATAATCGCGTAGTTTGATTTTTCATCATTGTCCCTAAACAATATTTCGTGGCCTTTATATCTGTCTTTTATTTTCGCCTTGTCTGTCCGATTTATTTGCCTAGATCAGGGCTTCCCAAAACTTGTAGCCAGTGGACCACTTTCACAGAACCAAATCTAGGGCGGCCCCCCTCATTCAAGTATTTAAAATTAGGTACTTATAGTACGTAGTAAATGAAAGTTTTATAAGTTGGACAGTACATTCCTAATTAGGTGACGGAGGGGGACATCACATGAAAACAAACGTTAGATTGACATACTTAACTTTATTTACAAAATCCGGAACTCAAAAATCAAATTGGACAGAACGGAATCAGTAGGTAAACTCGAGCCAAATTCAAAAGTAATCATTTGAACATTGGTGACTAAAGAATTAATGTGAAAAGTTTCATCCTGCACAATTTGGACTTGTTGGATTTAATTTTTGATAGCTGGAGACGGATGATGGTTTCAGCATCTAGACAGCTTCCATAATTACTTTTGATGGTTGTATAGATCGAAAATCCGGATTCGCATGGATAAGTTATGCCAAATGGAATAACAGGTTTTGCTTTTTCAACGAGGCAAAAATGGGGGTAAGTATAGAACTCGAAAGTAATTTCATGGTGGTGTCTGAAGTAATGTCTATCAAACATTCGTATTCACTTGAAATTAGGTCGATTGTCCTTCTGAAAGCTGAAAACGGTTCGGCCAACCTTTCTTGGTCTTGCAGGATTGAATCTCGAGCTGTGTGCAAAAAACAACATCTCCAAACTGCAAAGGTGTTCACATATTGTATTTCATCAATCAACGTTCGCAAGCTCTAATTTGTTATCTTGTAAAAAATTATCTAACGCAGGAAAACACTATATCTTTTCCTTCGCAACAGTTACATCTCAAAACGTGATTTTTCTTTTGAAGGCGAAATCATTTTTTCAAGAGGAATCGCACGGACCTGGCAGCTTCTCAAACCTTCATTAAAACTCATGGAAAATTTGTTGTCTGTCAAAAAAACTGTTTCTCCCGAGTTCTGAGTGTGAACCTTCAAAATGACGAAGCAATACAACTGGAACCAACGGAAGACTTTCGGGCAAATCACACACTTAACTTTACACTCATCAGTCTCTATAAATCACAAATCTAAGTAGATGTCGTGTTACTGATGCTTTTTACATATTTCATTTCCACCGGCTATTTGATCTGCACCTATTCGGAGGCTTGTAGAATTTGAGCATGATGGAATCAGTATCAACAAGGAAATTTCTAGGAAGCGGAAGGGCTGCGTACAGTCCCGTCCGTCACACTTACCTTACCTATTTTGCTTACGTGAACATAAACAAACGTAGAATGAATAAATAAAAATAAATCATTTTCTGTACTCATTGTTAATAGTTTTTTATTTGTATTTATCCGTTCTACTTTATTTTTGTAATTATTAATTTTTCTCCCAGTTCGCCACGGACCACAGTTTGGGTAGCCCTGGTCTATATATCCACATATTATTGCGATTTTTTTGCTAGGTGAGTCGATTTTGTCTCTGGTTTGTTTTAGTTGTTTTCCAAACTTCGGAGTCTTCATTGCTATTTTAATTCATAATTTGTTGAATATATTTGTTTGTTTGTACGCTTCTTTCACTATGTATGTTAATGTGATCCCACTGTATTTGTGGTGTCGTTTTGTTTTTAGATGTGTTTTTTTTATTATTTTGTTCATGGTTTTTGTGTCGTATCCGTTTTTAAAACAGATCAGAAACGCGAGGATAGGTGAAGCAAAATAATTGATAAAGGGAGAACCCCGGATCCAGTACCAAGTAGGAAATCACAAAAGGAAATCTTGCAAGAAAAATTTTATTACAACTGCAAAACTTTAAACTTAATAAACAAAGTTTTTTAGTTGAGATAAAAAAGTCAGTGTCACGAGCGGGATTCGAATCCATGGCCTTCGGCTAGTTACGCCGCTACTCTACCACTTGAGCTCGTGACCTCGATCCACTCGGACACCAACTTCCCATCTCAACCCCACCTTTTGAATTTTCCCTCCTTTTTGCCATTTTTCAAATGTCGTGTAATCTATTTCTCGGCAACAAATTAAATGGCCACGGAGAGCGTTGATGAAGGTATACTTCATTTAAAGTAAATTCACTAGTTTTCGTGGTCCGCTTGACCAATTAATATCATTCAATTAATTAAGGTTTTAGTTGAGATAAAAAAGTCAGTGTCACAAGCGAGAAGTTGGTGTCCGAGTGGATCGAGGTCACGATAGCTCAAGTGGTAGAGCAGCGGCGTATCTAGCCGAAGATCGTGGGTTCGAATCCCGCTCGTGACAGAGACTTTTTTATCTCAACTAAAAACCTTGTTCACTTTATATGACAATAATATTGAATACTATTGATAATCCCATAACGAGTATTTTTCGGCATTTTGAGAGATAAATCCAGCTCAAATAATTTTATCAGTAATTACTAAAAAATGTTTATAACTATTTTATATGTTGTGATTTTTATAATTATTGTTAAAACTGGGAATAGATTTATTTTTGCTTTTGTGCTTTTGAGGCTTGGCACGATGCGTTGTGACGATCGTCTATTCATCTTCCGCATCGAACGCTTGAAATCTTCCTGAAAACTCCATTCACCCACAATACAGCCTATCATGACCAACTGCATATTGATCAACCTTACAACCAATAGACCACCATTATGACATTGATATATATATAATTGTAAAATTTATTAAATTGGATACAATTTTAATTTATTTTTTACCTGATACCACAAGAGTCTGAGTGTATTTAACCCGTTTAAAAGGTGAAAATTTGTCAAAAAGGCATTTAAGCTCTGATATATAAAAATGATTTTTAAGTTATTACAAATTAATTGAAATTTAATATTTTTAGAATGAATTTAAAGGTTGTACAGAACGTTATCCACGTGAATTTTGGTTAAATCTTTACGAGTGTAAAATAATGGCCAAAATATCCTAGCATTTATTTATTAACTTATAACTGTTACCAATTCCAGTAATGTTCTGAAGTTTCTTAGCGTGTCTTCAAAATGTTTTCTAAAATTTGTTATTTTGACTACATTGCAATCTTGTTTTATAAAAAACAATTTTGCATTCATTAGAAGGCTTTGATCTCATAAATAGAAGATTCTTTCTTTAGCCAATCGATTTACGTTTATTACCTCGTATTCTGTAACATAAGTTGCAGAAACATTGGGTTTCTTCAAGAGTGTATTCAAGATCATTCCCTATTTGTTTAGTATTTAACAAAAGATTGATTTAATTTAGTCGTAACATTAAATTGAACCAATCGGTACAGTTTTAATTGAGCCTTGCCGTTTTGGTTACAGCTGTTGTCCAAATACAGTGCGTTGGAAAAGTAAAAATTAAAAATACATAATTAGATCACTCGGCTCTCAACGAGTTTTTTTCTCGTTAAAATCTGTAAAATGCCGGAAGTTAAAGGGGAAAAATGTGTCCCCTTGCCCTCGAATTCCCGTATCGCCCGATATATTATTAGAGGACCCGAGCCGCTAAACAAGAAATATAGGATACAAAGGCGGCATAAAATTCCCGTCTACCTTCCGCACATAACATTATTTATAAAACTGTGTTGAACTTCCTTTAAAAGTCCGACAATAGCCCATTATTACTCAAAGACCATTTTCTCCCGATACTTTTTCCAAAGGAGTCCCTTATATTAATTATGCAACTTGAATCAAAACACACTAATTTTAATGGATTCAGGAATCTTTCAGTTATTCATCTTGAAAATTTTCTCAAAAATATTAACCATAATATCTCTTTGTTTCAACAACAGACAAAATTTATGTTATAAATATATGTTTTATCTCTACAAATACCTTACATAAGGATTTATTAATTGGAAAAGGTTATTCGTTCAATCGGACCACGAACTCTACTGAATTTAATAAGTAAAATGAAGTATATCTTCACGACAGCTCTCCGTGGCCATTCCATTTGTCGCCGAGAAGGAATAGATATATATTTGAAATATATACATTTGAAAAATGGCAAAAAAGAGGGAAAATTCGAAATGTGGGGTTGAGATGGGATGTTAGTGTCCGTGTGGGCCGAAGTCACGATAGGTCAAGTGGAAGAGCAGCGGCGTATTTAGCCGAGGAGCGTGGGTTCGAATCCTGCTCGTGACAATGACGTTTTTATCTCAACTAATACCTTACATAAAGATTTATTAATTGAAAAAAGTTATTCGGTCAATCGGACCACGAACTCTAATGAAGTTATAAACATATTAAAATAATACATTACATTTGATTCATCGTCTAATTAAATTAAGTATATAAGTATTATCCATAACAAAACAACAACACCGTTGTCATTCAATTCTCAGCAGATAAATTTCTTATAAAAAAATTCCAATCAATTGTAGTAAATATCCGGGAAAAGAGAGAAAAGAGATAGATGGGTTTCGCGACAACACATTTATCCCATGTAATGTCAGAGGAAGTATACTTCTATAAATTCTGAGTAACCAAGTTCCTTTTTATTTTATTCCTGTACTGAGAAGATAATTAAAAATCGAATCTATTCGTATTATAATTGTTTATTTTCGAAAAATAATACTGATGTTTATCAAGTTAGCATACGTAAATTAATGTTATTTTCTTAACGTGCGTCGTAAAATCATCATGTTTATCAATTTACACTATGGGTTTAATGAATAAGAAATGTGTATTCTACGGGCTTTAAGAAAAATCGTTCTTACACTTCCCAAAAAATATACGTGTCAATTAATATTAGTACACTTTCGGTAGGATCAGGCATCTATAATAATCGATTCCTTTTCACATCTTGTTCCCATTATTGCTTTTGTAAACTTCGTTGATCTAGGGAGTTTAGCCACTACGTTTTGATGGTGCTGATTATTTTAAATTCTTTACAGATCTCCAGCATTTATAAATTATATATTCATGCGAGAAAAACGGCTATGAGACGGACTGAAAGGGTGTAATCGATGAACATTCGTTATACGATATCATCGCAAACTACACTGTACTACACTGTACACAAGGAATAATTCAGATTTTAGTCAATTTTACATAGATGTTCAAAACGACCACTGTTTCGGCTTATTTATTTTTTGTTGTTCTTTTTTTTAATATTTTTTTTAATCACAAGTACAAATTTAGTTTTTAACTTTAATCTTTTACAAGTAGTAAAAATCATCTCTTTTTCCACCTTGACAAACCTTCATTAAAGCATACTTAAGCATATTATATGAGTTTTTCATGACTAAAAATAGACGGAAATCACAAAAAGACACATGGTATTTAAAAGGCTTTCTTTTCGATTTCATCGATTGTACTGAATCTGTCAGGTATTCAGACTTACTGAATATTGAATTATCTCATATTACCCAAATTTGACGTCCAGTTTTGCCCCAAAAGTTCAGAACTATTAGTGAACAGTAAATAGAATTATCATAGTTGAAATTAATTAATTTTTTTATAATCCAATTAATTCGTAACAGCAGAGAAAAGGGTTTAGGGGTGTATTACGAGTTATAAGACTGATCCGGGTTGCCAGATTGTATGAAGAATCAGCTTTAAATGTGCACTTGATGATTTTCTTCTCGACTTAAAAAATTATACAGTCTGTCAACCCTAATCGTATTTGCACTTATCTCATTTTACCAAATTTGGACTTAACTAGTTTTGCTTCAATGATGCAGAATTTATTGTTTGACATTACCAACTTCAAACATAGAATAAATTGACTGTTTTTATTTTGAATGACAAATATCATATACAGGTTTGCACTCGAGTATTAAAGGAATAGAAAATATACACCAAAAATATCATCCATTAAGGATTTAATTTAAAAAGAAAAATTCGTGTCATCTAATTACGAATTCAATTAACAGTAATTTTTAATGTGCCCTTTTATAAGCTCCAGCCTTTCCTGTCATTGAAACAGAGAATGAAAAAACCTTCGTGAATTTTTAATAAGTTTTTTAATAAATAGTAAGTAAGGAAAGTTTTAATGTATCTGTCCTATAATAATTTGGTGACTTTTCTACATACCCTACGAAATATTATTAAAGCTCATTATAAGTACTTAAATTTGACTTTTATAAAATAATAACAGTCTCTTTTATCCTTATATTACTATTTAATATTTCAGTAATTTAATTATTTCAAACCTAACATACTCAGAGTGCCAATTGTGATCTTGTCTTTCAAATTTTATTTATTTAAAAAAAATCGTAACTTCATAAAACGTTCAAATTATGTAGCTTTTTATCTTTCTAAGCGGTGAAAAACTACATAGGGTAAGTGAGAAATGTGCACAAAATATTTAAAAAATATAAAAAGAGAGAAAAGAACTCAGGGGGAGAGAAGGAGGGAGAGGGAGAGAGAGATAGAAAGGGAGAAAGAAAAAAGAAAAATAAGAGCCAATTTGCACCTCCTGTGATGCGATATGTGATGAGAGAGTCATCTTTATTTTGCTTCGTACAATTTTTGAGTATAAGAAAAATATTGCACATTTATAATTTCATTATTTGGAGATAGTGAGTTACGGTCTGGTGTGACGTAGGTTTTAGAAAAACATTTCTTTATCGCGCCAACGTTTCGATCTTTATTGAGATCATCTTCAGGGCCTGGGATTTACAATATTTAAAATCCCAGGGGCTGAAGGTGATCTCAATAAAGATCGAAACGTTGGCACGATAAAGAAAACGGTTTTCTAAAACCTACGTCACACCAGGCCGCATTTTATTATTAATAATCAATGACGCGTTTGACAGGAATAATCTTTTTTTATAATAAGTACACCTCTATTAATTTAAAACATTTCAACAGATCTGACTGTTTATTGAATTGAGTTATTTATGCGTTCCGGTTGAGGTTAGCCCGGTGACAAATCGTTTGCCACACGACTAATCAGTGGTAATGTCGTTCGGGAGGGTCGGACGATTGAAAATTAAAAGGGTACGGGTCCAAATGTGATTGGGTACATTAGGGACTCTCGAAAAAGAAGCTTAGTCAGCAACGCATGAGAACGAGTCAGCAATTCACACGACGGTGGGGGGTTGAAGTGGGACAAGGATACATGTAATCACTTCACGCCAGGCCTCAAGCCTCTACATATGTGCTGAAAGAAATGGAAGGGGGTGGCTCTTAAGGAAATGTCGGATTTCACCCTCACCCTGGATCAAGTTGTCGTTCCGACTTGATGAAATATATCTAAAATAACGACACTTCTCACTCACGGAAGGATATTCGATTTTTTTAACCCACGTACAGTAATCAATAAATAGTAAATTGAGGCAATTTACATTGAAACGTATTTATTTATCAAATCTAAGAAAAATATCGCACAAATTCATTCATTTTTCACTTTCAATTATTTTATTTTTTTTACGATGGTTCGCAACAGCAGAGCTTATATCAATCCTCGTGGTGCAGGTGTTTTTGAAAAAAAGCCCATTTATAAGTATGTCGGGTTTGAATGAAGGGCCGCTGGATTCGAACCAAGGACCTTCACTTTACAGTGATGAGCGCCGTGTCAACACACGCAAATTTTAATTTAACGAACCCAACCTGTTTTTTTAAATACTCGATTTATTTGACGTATTTGATGAAAAATATATATATTTTATTTTTACTTTCATCAGACCAGTAGTTTGGTAGCCGAATTTTTTGAAAATCGTATAGCCCAGAAATTAATCATAATTTTTGCAACACGAAAAGCAAAGAGATAAATGAAAGAAAGCAATGTTCTATACTGTAACTAATTAAAGTTGAAATGTTTAAATTTGAATTTAAAATTATAAAAGAAAACTATTTGCTAGAAGCAATCCACTCTTCAATTATAAAAGTACTAGGTTAGTTTGCCATCCAAAACAACTTACTTTACAATGAGAAAATTTAGTTAAGAGAACAAAAGTAAAATATATAAAACTAATTAACAAATAAAGGTTTTGAACTAAAAATTTCTATAAATCCAATAGCCTACTGGCAACGATTGGACATCAGGAGTGGTCATCTAGGGAGTGGTGGCTACAAATTTTGAAAAGAAAGGACCAAAACATGTTACAAAAATTGCAAAGATTGGCATGTTTTAACATGGCAATGCATACTTTCCCAAAAACAAGTAATTGAAGTGGCACTGAGATTACCGTACGTAGTGTACATACATCCCGATGGTCTGTCCTTTTCGATACCTGTTCAACTGAAAATAGCAACAAAAATGTTTGGAAAAAACCCCACGAAATTACTGTAAGTCCCTTGCGATGTACACCCATAGATCCAAACTGGAACGGAGGGTAGGGGCATGGGTTAAAGGCCCAAATTTTGGTGTAGCAAAACCTCTCGGTCGCACACAATCATTTATCCACGCTGAAATTGATTGAAACTCCGTGGAAAAGAATCCTCAAAGGTACACAGATATTCTCAGACTGCTAAGAATCGGTGATAGCTTTAGCCTCCTGCACATTGAAATCAAAGTTTGACTTGGAATACCTAATAGATATCTGATTCCTTGAAAAAGGCAACCTGGTAATTAAAATGAAATGTAAGTGTTAGGACCAGGGTGTATATAAATCAATGAACAGGCTGACATACTAGCAAAGGCAGACCTTATACACTTTGAACAAGAACCGCAAATTGGCTCGCCACAAAGCATGCTAAAAGGGGAACTGGGTTAATTCACCTGGTAAAACTCTCAATGCTGTTTCGTAATATATAAGTGCAAAAAGTCCACCAGTCTGTTAACAAATTTTAGAAATAGTAGGCCTTTTTGCCGGTCATTATCTGTTTAATTGCTACCTTAAAAATTGAGAGGAACCAACACTAAAATCTGACCAAGCTTTGAAATAGTACGGCCATAGGAACACGATCATTGGATTGCAAAATGAATTAAACGAAGAGGAACACAAGAAAGTGTTCATCGATTTTAATGACATTTTAACGTTCTCACGGACCCGAGAAAAAATAACATTTTCAAAATAATGAAAAAAGTGAGTTTTTTTACTGTTCATTTCTCTCTCTCTCTCTCACTCTCTGTACTCTCTCTCTCTCTCTCTCTCTCTCTCTCTCTCTCTCCCTCTCTCTGTATCTATCTATCGCGATCTCTGAACTATTTATATTTTATTGATTGTCACCGTATATTTGTGATTTATGTATATACACTCAAAAAAATGTTTAAATACCTAAGCAATTTAGGGTTTTTCTATCGCGTATTGTTTTACTCAGTTTAGTCTCATTAATTTTTTTTTTTGCGCTATTCACATAAACATAATCTATTGTCGTTTTTACAGCCGAAATTGAGTAAATGGAAATTGTATGCTTAAAATGGGAATTTTATCATTCCGATGTAACTGATATAACATCTCCCATCTAAGGGCAACTTTATAACAACGCGTATCGCGATACGGCGGAACTCTAAGCCAATACAAATTCGGCCGGAGGTTGCGACCCTGTTTAATTGACATAACGCTCCGATTCCCCAACGAAGGACATAAAATTTGAATGCTGATTTTTATCTCCGAATATGATGTATTGCTTGTGTCATGTTTATTTTCGATATGCAGAACCCATTCATATCCCGCCGATTCAAACGGACACAGGATATCGCGGACGATCCGGACCGCCTGGAAATGAATCAGTGCTATTAATCTTCGCCTCCCCACTTTTTTTAAAGTTTTTGCACTAAAAACTATTCTCTCGTGTATCTGAGATGGTGAAAAATTGCAATAAAGACTTTTTTGTTTGTTTAATTTATGGGCAGGTAGACATGTACGATCGTAGCCGCATTTGTGTTCACTAGTTTTTTTTCGCAATACAGCTAGTTGAGAGATTTGTTTTATTTTCTCGGTTTCACTTACATTATAAAGTAGATTTTTTTAAATTAGAAAATTAAAAAAAATTGGCACCAAAATACGCTTAAATATATTCGTAAATTATACACGTTATACATACAGAACACAAGTATACATTTTGGTAAGATTAGGAGACCCAAGCCACAACGTTACGCCCTGTTATGTATGCTTATAAAAAAAGATTAAAACCTTTAAATATACAAAATCAAAACATATACATGAAGAAGTTTACGTTTTATTATTCGTACCACGACCGATGTTTGATTCCAGAGACTATGGAAAACAAGGCAATTTCATGCCCTCAACGCATGCAGTTTTAACCTGTACACACTCACTCTATTATTCATTTTTAAATACGTTCTTTCTTATTTACAAACCATTGACTCAAGTAGGGTGATGGAGTACTAAATATTCTTCCATTACCGTTCACATGGTTTTATATATAATTATTCAGAAATCGTGAGATGCGGTCTGGTGTGATGTAGGTTTCAGGAAAACATTTTCTTTGCCGTGCCAACGTTTCGATCTTTATTGAGATCACCTTCAGGGCCTGGGATTTACAAACATTGTTTACATTTAACAAATACATTTAGGATGTGGAAAAGTGAATTTATACAATGCAAAATATATTTTTTTATATTCAATCAAAGTATTTCTACTCACTCAAAGTGTTCTGTGTAATTGTACCATTCTTACGTGTCGTGTTGAGAGTGCCAGTGAGATTTTGCTATTTTGTGTTTATATACGTTGGATTTTGAAGGGGTGGGGAAGGAAGTCGGTATAGAAAAGACATTTTTGTATAAGGCGTTGGCTTCTTTGAGGTGGAAAGAGCCGACGAAGGGAAACAATGTGTTGGTAATGGTTCGGCCAGATTATCCTTTCAGGATTATATAGAAAGGGATAAATAGGAACTAAATTGTTGGACAATTAGACTATGTGAAAAATGTTTGATGTGTGGAATGTAATGTAATGATATATGTATGTATTCTATATTGAATTTGATTAATGATATTGGCGTAGCTGCGACTGAGTTTACATGTATCTGTTCTGTAATTGATGCTGTGGTTATCTCTGTTGATATAAACCATTTCTAAGAAATTACGTTTATGTTTGTTTTGTTCTGTATGTAATATTTTTGGATTTTTGAAGTCACTTTTCCATGTCCTAAATGTATTTATTAAATGTAAACAATGTTTGTAAATCCCAGGCCCTGAAGATGATCTCAGTAAAGATCGAACTGTTGGCACGATAAAGAAAATGTTTTTCTGAAACTTACATCACACCAGACCGCATCTCACGATTTCTGAATAATTATCGATTAACGGTCACCAATCACCACACATTTATATATAAGCGTGAATGTTTGAGTGATGCAAGAGCGCCGATGGTGGATTGTCAAATTAGACAAGTTAGTTCATGCCTATAAACTAACTTGTCTAATTTGACAATCCACCATCGGCGCTCTTGCACTTCGCACACATCACGCTTGTATATAAAACTCGATACAGGTAACACATAGTACATCGGTTACCAAATTTTTTATATCAGAACAATGATTGTACTCCAGCACAATTCTGAGATCGACTGGTAGTCTTACTCGTTCTCTATAAGCAATCATGCAATCACACCCAACGATTAAGTAGGATATATTGAGCTTTATTTACATTTTTCAATCAATTAATTATTCTTTCTAAGGTCTTGGTTGAGATAAAAAATCAGTGTCACGGGCGGGATTCGAACCCACGACCTTCAGCTAGATACGCCGCTACTCAATTTCAACCTACAACCGTTCGTATTTTTCCCTCTTTTTGCCATTTTTAAACTTTATTATTTCGCCATTTTTGTCTCAACCAAGACCTTCAAAAAGATAATTAATTGATTGAAACAAGTAACTCAATTGACTACGAAAATGGATTAATATTTAAAAAGTAAAAGAAGTATCACTTCACAAAACAGCACCCCGTGGCCGCTTCATAAGACGCTGAGAATCCAATCTGATTACACGACATTTGAATATGGCAAAAAGAAGGAAAAATTCGAACGGTTGTAGGTTGAGATGGAGAGTTGGTGTCCGAGAGGATCGAAGTCACGATAGCTCAAGTGGTAGAGTAGCGGCGTATTTAGCCGAAGGTCGTGGGCTCGAATCCCGCTCCTGGCACTGGCTTTTTATCTCAACCAATACCTTATATAAAGATTCATTAAATTAAAGAAGTTATTTGGTCAATCGGACCACGAAAATTAATGAATCTAGATAACGTTGTAAACCTATTCTTCTAATTTTATATGGTTTGGAACGGACTTTTTTATCTCAACCAAGAACTTAGAAAGAATAATTCATTGATTGAACGAAGTAACTTGGTCAATTTACTACGAAAACGTAAATGAATTTATTTATTTTATTTATGTTTAATACTTGGTTTTTTAATTATTTTATTTTTTACTTTTTTTTACTAACCCGGGTCAGTTTTTGTTCAGTGATGAGCTCCTTGTCAACGCCTAAACCGTTGCTGTCACTGACGCCCATCTTTATTTACTATTGCCCTACAAAATTATTAATTTCAATCTAAAAAAATGTTATTTAGTTGATGTATGCATTGTTTAATTTTATTACGTTATGGTGCTCATTATAACCAAGTACAACAGATACAAATTATTTTTCATTTAATCTTTTGAACGTAACAGACGTGCTGTTTGTTATTGGTATGGAATTGGTGGACATAACGACCATTGCAAACTAAACTCAGGCGAAAATTTAACGCGTTTTATTCTTTGGTAATTGTTCGTCATTATTTGTTTTTAGTATGAATCTGAGCGAACGGTAATCCTGAAGGGAAGCGTTGTTACAGCGGTTGTTTGAATCGATGACTATTAATGCTGAAAAACATTTACATTACCAGCATTTCCCCATTTTAACACCGGGAGAAAGAGTAAAACAAATAATTAAATGGAGATTAAATTAGACCCTCATATTTGCTGTACTCCAATGCACTCGTTGCAAACCCGGTTCTGAACAATTAAAATAATTATATTTTGCAATGAAAGACGCTTTTAAAATATCGTTATTTCCAAAAAAGAGCCGAAAACTCTAAATAACCGATTTTATTGAAACATTTTAAATGATACTATGTCTAAAACTAGTTTCTGAGCTTTGTTGCCAATGGGCTATTAGAAGTATTTATATTATTATGTTGATTAAGAAAACAATATAATAGTTTGAGATTAGATACATAAAAATTTGCTAAAACGGAAAGGTAATAAACGCTGAATAGCTGAAACTTTCTTTTATTGTTTTCAACAATTGTGTTTCACATAACAATTCATAACAAGCCTGGATTTTATTCAAATTCGAAGTAATTATAATCGCTAGAAACAATATGGTTCTTCTTCAAGATTGTGTCAACCATGTTCAGATTTTATGCCTTTATAAGTGGGGGAAATAAGTATGAAATCAACTTTTTTTTCTAAATCTGAAGTTTTTTGTATTTACGGAGGTCAAGTTTGTCCCGTAATGTACAGTTAGAAGCTTCTAAACTCTTCTAAAAAATCCTGTAAATCGGTAAAGTAGTTTTAATAATTTACCCATTTGTGTTTTTGATACGATTTTTGATCAAACTCGTACGAGTTTGAAAATTAAAATTTTTAAACCAAATAACTATTTTTAATTATCCCAAAAGTTGGTATCATGGGTTTTTAGTTGAAAAAATGAATTCCAACTTTGTTTCTGGTTAAAAATATATTTCAACCTAATTTGCTTCTTCGCACAGTCACAAATTTTGTACTATATTCTACAACTAGCCAGAATTTGCGTGCCTCGATAATTGATTCATTTCATGTTTTTAGAAAGTAAGTTAAACATTTTTTACCAAGAAACAAAGTTAATATTAGTTTTCATAGCACAAAAAATCTTTTCTTGACCTCATTTAATTGTTCTCCGCTCCTAGTGCCCATTGGCAAGAAGAGTTGAACATGGAAAAAAAAAAAAAAAAAAAGTTTATTGAAACAGTTGGTTCAAACCTCTCCTTGTCAATTCAAAAAAAGAAGAGTCTCCTTTCGGAGCTGTTACACATTGGATAATTCTCACCAGAATCTCATATCTCATTAAGGTAGATACGTTTGCACCTAACTTTATAAACAAACATAAATTAGTAGTAGTCAACGTATTATTGACTAATTCTTAAAATGTCTTTAAATGATCAATTTCTTTGTGACACGTTACACATTGTTGTGACACATTAAGCCAAAATCCAAAAACCGATTTTTTAGAAAAAACGCTCTTCACGATAGTTAAAAGAGAATTATTATTCATGGCCTGGTGATTAAGTTTATTGAACTAGGACAAATTAGCTTTAGTATTTCAACCGTCCTAATTTGGGAGGTGTGCAGTCTCGCTAAAAGACTGACCTGTTTAAGAAATATCAGAATCAGTCGGTGATGTATGTAAGTAAAACATGAAGTTGGGTGAAAAACTGTGTAGATGAAATAATTTTCGAGCCAAAAAATCGCTCAAACGATTTTACCAAATCGAAACTTCCAAACCTGGGAAGCATAGCCCACCATTGTGTGACACACTGCTTTAAAAGTTTTAAACTTAATAATTGGTAGAATAAAGAAGTTTAAGAGAAGGTTCAACCAGAATGAAAATGAAATAGTTCGTTTTAAAAGTATAAATAGTAGGCCCAGTAAGTATGATATAAAATGTTGTTCATTACAAAACAGATTATTTTAATAAATTCTGTATTGGTTTCTAATTGTATTTAGCATTACATTTGTATAAAATTTACTATGCCAGTTTAAACAAGAAGATTTTACTTATTCCAATGTTACCAATGTCGTGTTATATCAGAACAGAATTTTGTTAAGTTTTACTATCTAAAATATCGTGATTTGAGTATTTTAAGTTATAAAGAATGAGTACTATAATTAATAGTTACTTAACAAAAGAATTGTAAGCAATTGTTTAATTACGTCACAGACTATTATTTAAATCATTAGCTGTTACAGACGATGATGTAACTAAAGAGTTTAGGCAATTAACACAAATTTTGTCTAAAGTGTTATCTTCCTGGTAAATAATGGCTATGCCAAAGTTCGCGGCTTCAAACGACGAAAACTCTATTATATCAAATTTACTTTCATTTGAAAACTTTACAAAAGGAGGAGTAAAGAAGCAGCAAGAAGACAGGGTGACCTGAGGTAGCCCAAAGCATTATGATTCGGAGGGCGGTCGGAGGTCGACCTCCTTAAAAAATATTTATGGGGATTGCTTGCGGGGTGAGACTTTTGAGTGCCAGCAAAGGGGTGGGCCGGAATTATGTAAATGACCTTGGTAAGGGAGAATATAGTGACATCTGGCCTGGATTAGCATCAAGATGAACCTCCACTCCCCTTTCGGGGCTTGACTTAAATAAATCCGACTTAGTAATCAATTCCACCCTAGATTTTTGATCCCGCAAAACTTCTTCCTCCGGATAAATTAATTCCCGGGGACGAGATCCGATAGGCCCGGGATGACAAACGGCTCTCGTTCGCACAGTTTCCGCTCTACTTTTTTAATTATCACTTATACAATTTTTCACTTCCAAATAATTTTACTATTTATAAGAGTGAGATAACATATCTTTTTTTATACCTTTTTTATCATTTTGTTCATGAAAATGAAAGTTACATGTATTCTAGAAGTAAATTAAAAGTGTGTCAAAAGATATTTTTTCTCTTGCCGTATAGAAATGATCAAGTAGACCAGATTTTGCGCGAGAGATGACTGGATGTGACTGATTACTAAAAAAACGTTAAGACGAGAGATGATAAATCAAGATGAAATAGTACACATCAGCAATGACAGAGAAAATTACTGAACCGGATCTTCCAACAGACAGCACATTTGCAAACATGTCACAAAAAGAATTATTGAAAAAATCATACATTTTTTGTTTTTTATAAAACCGCAATATTAATTACATCATCGTCTATAATTTTTATTATAGTAGCACCTAAGCCACCCTTATTCTTCCTTTTCTCATAATCAGATTTGTCAAATTCTGTGCAGTCTCTAATATTTAATCCGTTCGCACGGGGCCGTATTGTCCTAATTTGATCTTACGTATGTACATACTTAAATTTATACATCTTAATGCAGACAAAACGTGATAATCAGAGTACTTTATGTACCACTAACGGCACACTCCTTAAACTAAAATAAAACTTACATTCAGCTAAACAAGGTGAAGGCTGGAAGAATATATAACCTTGACGTCCTGCCATCATTCACGCCAATAAATACATTCATACTTATGAAAAAATATTTAACCTGCCAAACTGTATATTACAAATTAAAACTTGCGAGAAACACAGTAGTTTTAATATCACTCAATTACACGCTTACCTATCAGACTACGCCCATTTATAATAATAATGATTATTTGGAGATCATGACGTGTGATCTAGTGTGACGTAAGATTTAGAAAAACATTTTCTTTATCATGCAAACGTTTCGATCTTTATTGAGATCATCTTCAGCGCTCAAAGTGTTTGTTTTCCGTGTAGATGTGTCATTCTTGTCTATCGTGTTGAGAGTGCCCTACACATCTACACGGAAAACAAACACTTTGAGCCCTGAAGATGATCTCAATAAAGATCGAAACGTTGGCATGATTAAGAAAATGTTTTTCTAAAACCTACGTCCCACCAGACCGCACCTCATGATCTCCAAATAATCATTGGCTATCGGTCACTAAACACCACACATATAACAATATTTTTTTCAATTAATTAATCTTTATGAAAGGTATTGGTTGAGATAAAAAAGTCAGTGTCATGAGCGGGATTCGAACCCACGACCTTCGGGTAAATACGCTGCTGCTCTACCACTTGAGCTATCGTGACTTCAAGTGGTAGAGCAGCGGCATATTTAGCCGAAGGTCGTGGGTTCGAATCCCGCTCGTGGCACTGACTTTTTATCTCAACCAATACCTTTAATAAAGATTAATTAATTGAAAAAAGTTAATTGGTCAATCGGACCACGAACTGTAATGGATTTATAATAATAATTATCATCACAGTATTGCCAGGTATATGGAATACTCAACATTCCTTTACACGCCCATCCACACCCATCATTCACGCTTATAAATTCACACACCAACTTTTTATAGTACGCCAGTACCTTACCACTTCCTATTAAGTTACAAATGCAAAAACCTAGAATACTTTAGCGGGTCTGAGAAAACTCAGTATTATGTCACACACATGTTCAACAATTCACGCTAATAAATACATTCCTACCTGAATTAAAGCATCATGTCTAAATGATTCCTATATGCAATCATTACGAAAAATGTTCATGTAGTATGTGATATGAATGACGCTTGATAATTTGCGCCTGATTAAGTAACATGCTCGTCTAAATAAAGTAACCGTCAATAGACCTGTCATTTGTAAGACAGTCGGAAACTACAGTATATATCTCTCTAAAAGCTCGTTGGTTTTGGCCAGGTGGAAATTCACCGCAAATGCCTTTCAGGGCAGCCCATGGGATTCTCTTATGTTCCCTTCGACCAGACTTTCTCAACTTCTAAATAGTTAAACAACTGCCGTACATAATCAAGTTAAAAACCATATCACTCGTAAACTGTCCTTATTTTACCCCCACAGGCAAAAACAACTCATTTACCACTGTTAACCGATAACCAATGTTTTTCTTGAGAATTGTAGCAGGTTTAACTGATTTTAATTTTTAATTGAAACAAAATCGTGGTTATTATCAAAATATAAAGTTAAGAATTATTTAGCTATCAAAATCGAAAACATGTTGTTTATACAGCTGCAAAGCACCTGTTTGTGTTCAAATATGATTGAAAGCTTCCAGAAAATAAAATCATTTTGGCGATATTTGGTTTTATTATTGAGTTTATCATTGTAATATATTTTCTCTGCCTGTTTTTTAATTTTTATTTTATTTTTTTAATAAGAAAATAAGACTAATCATTCTTATTTCCAAGGGTAAGCTACGGAAGTGTCGCTCGGTTCCAACGTCAAATTTGTATTTGGCAGCTAGCCATAGTAGCATGGGTTTCGTAGATATTGAAAAACAGTGAAAAACAAAGGGAAGTAGCATTTTGTTAGGTAGAAACAAAATTGATATTCGTTTTTTGCGCCGCAAAAACCGCTGAATACAAATTTTTAGGATAATAAAAAAAACCTTCAAAATATTTGTTTTCCAAATTTCCAAACTGTTCAATCGATTTACCGGTAATTTTACAGGAAATTAGTACCTTGTATGCAACACTTAATACCTTAATAATAAGAACCGTCATCTTTGTAAATAAAAAAGAATTGGAACAAGAAAATAAAACGTTTATGCATTTTTTTCTTATTTCACGATTATAATTTCTAAATGTTGTTGACATAGCCCTACAGGAAACATTTACTTCCAAGCATTTTCAAGGTTCAATTTATGTAACACCCAGGGAAGTTATGAATTTTTAGGTGGAACACCAGACATCGGTGAAAAAATTGACCGGCGAAACCAATCTAAAAATCTCTATTTTTGATTACGATAAAAATTTGTATTTATGATGTGTAATAAACTTGAAATACATTCACAACTAAGCAAACAAATATAATTTAATAAACAATCTAAATTTTTTTCGTGTTCTAAGTGATAAGAACACTCGGACACATGTCTAATATTTTTCGATCTAATATCATCAAAAAAGTTTCATTAAAATTGATAGTTCAACTTTATTAGATTATTCTATATTAGAAACGGTAGTAGGACATATTAGATCGTTGTTGTTGTTTTTTTACGGGAGATCGCAAGAGAGAGGTCATATTAACTCCTTGGTCTGGATCTCACGACATGCAACACAGAGTACATCCATCACCAAAATTGTTGCACATACAATAATTAAACTAATTCGCAATAAAAACATCTATCTATACACCATTCAGAAAAATACAGTTTTCTCCAAAAATCAGAACAATGGGCCCAGTAATTGCTACTCGAGTACAATTCTCAGATCGGGCGGTATTCCTATTCACACTCTACTTGAGGACGTGTAATGACCCCAACGATCAAGTGGGACACGTTTAGCTTTTCTTTTTCTTTAAATAATTAATTTCTTTGTACGGGGTCCGCAACAGCAGAGGTCATATCAACCGCCGGGGTGACGGAGTTTTCAAAAATAATCCCATTTGTAATTGTTTGGGATGCGAATACAGGGCCGCTGGATTCGAACGCGTGACCTTTACCTTACTGTCAGAGCCTAAACCGTTGCGGCCACCGAGGTACCTTTATTAGATTATTAGTCAAAATAATTGTATTTGTGTTGAGCTCAATGTTTTGTTGACATCTTTACGCTGTTGTATCCGTGTATTTGTTTGTTTGTTTGTGTGTGTGTGTGTGTGTGTGTGTGTGTGTTCGTGTAAAGAAAATAATTGCAGAGTTTAAAAAATAGCATTTCATTTTTCTCGTTAAATTCTAAACATTATCACCAAAACAAATCTCAAAATATTAAAACGACAGCGAAAATCTTATTAATCTTCATAGTAATTTTTTTCTAACCATGATTACAACATCAATCCTGATTTTTTTACTGTTACCATCCATTTCACTTTATTTATTCAAAAATTTAACCATTTAATGAATATTTTAGTAATCTATTTTATAACCAAAAGTAATGTGTACATGTATTATCAATATTGAGTCAATTTTTAAAATAACAAAAACGTAATACATAATGCTGACGTACTGAAGATGGCAAAATGCCGAAACGCGTCTGACAGAACAACCCAGCGTAGATGATTAGTTACGAATTCTGTAGTTCATTAAAACAAAATTCTTCTAGGAAAATAATTTTTCTAATATCAAACACCAATCAGGGCGTTATAACCTAGAAATGATATACAATAATTTTTGGCTTGATACTATTATTTTAAAAATCCCGATCCGTTATCGTACCGTTCTTAATTATTAATGGTCATTGTAGTGATTTTTAGATCAACAAATAGAAAAGAAAATGTTCACTTATATATTATACTAATATGATTATGCAAAATTTTGTTATTTGTGTACTTTTTACCAATGTTGGAATAGATTATAGTAATTTATTTTCAATTGAGAAGTAATATTTTTTGTCAGTAAATCCACTTTACAGACGGTATGATCTACTGCACAGACTTATAGGACGACAGTCTAAACTATCGACAAAAAACAAACTTACAATTTACAAAACACTACTACAACCGATTTGGACGCACGGAATAGAACTGTGGAGAACCGCTAAACCTTCCAATATCCAATGTCTCCAATCCTTTCAATCTAAAGTCCTCAGATCCATTGTAAATGCTCCTTATTATGTCTCAAATGCAACACTCCACAACGACCTTCAAATTCCTTATATCCAAAAATTTAATCCCCAAAAATTTACCAATTTTCACAAAAAACTCTCCCACCATCCAAATAGTCTTGCCCAAGGCCGATCCGATAGAACCCATCCCTACAACCCCATAAAGCGTCTTAAGAGGAAATGGCCCCGCGACCTCCTTTCCGAGTAAACTGTTAAAAAAAAAAAAAAAAAAAAAAGTGAAGAGGGAGGATAACATTGATTATTTTCTCCACTCAATGTAAATCGTTGTACATAAGTTCATGTATCCGCAAATTACATATTGTAAATAATAATTACAGATTGTAATAAAAATAAGTAATAAAATTAATTTTAAAAAAATTTAAAAAATCCACTGTTGATTAGATTTTTAAATTCTCCTCCATTCATGGATAGAATTGGGATTTATGCCAAAATAACTGCAATCTTTTTTTATTGAAATAAAAATAATATTGAGTATAGTTTACAGAGTATAAAAGGAGGGAAAACTCAAAAGGTGCGATTGAGATAGGAAGTTGGTGTCCGAGTGGATCGAGGTCACGATAGCTCAAGTGGTAGAGCAGCGGCGTATCTAGCCGAAGATCGTGGGTTCGAATCCCGCTCGTGCCATTGACTTTTTTATCTCAACTAAAAACCTTAATTAATTGTGATTGAGTATAGTGTCATATCTATTGTACAAAGCTGTGCATTTCAAAAGTTGGTTCATGCATTATAAATATGTAGAGAAGAATTAAATATTGTAATTTTTGTGTCGTGTACAGTGAAATGAGTTTTTCGTAGTTCCGTACTAAAGCTGTTGTTTTTTTAATTACCAGGCTATAAATTGTAATGAGGCACTGAAATAAAAAAAGTCCCTCTGAATCGCTTTGTACTAGAAAAAGATAAATTAAATTTACACATTATACTCTGAATGGGTCGTAAGCGGTACAGAACCGACAGGCTGAGATCTTTATCCGAGTCACTGTATATTAATGTAAAGTGAATAACATCCAACCTTTCCGGAGATGGAACTTATAAAAGAATACAAACCCACTTCTTCATCCACTTTGGAACAACTTTTTGTTTCGATTCATTATTCATTAGCCGGCCATAAAAGGCTAGTGTGATGTACGTACGAGCCGTTTATTTTATCGTTGTTGCTTTTTAGAAAGAAAGAAGTTCCGTTCATTTTATCTTTCCATTTAACAAGGTTTGAAGATTTGGATTAATTTTCTATTCAAATATATCATTTTGTATCGTTTTTAAAATGATTGAATTACTCATATTTTTAATACAATTGTCAATCAAATCGTTATTAAATAAACATAGTTTTATAATTGTTTTAAATAAATAACAAACTCAATTTTTCAGCAATTTCAGTTTAGACGATATACATACTTTCAACGTATTATACTTATTTTCCTTCATAACACCTAACGTTAAGTATATTTGTACTTTAAAAAATTATTGAAATATTAAAATTATAGGTAAAATATTTTATCGGTTCATTTTTGCATTATATACTACGCAGGAAATTTAAATAATTCAAAGATTAAAACATAATTTCCCGTCAGTAATGTAGATAGATGGAAATGAATAAAAATATTTTCTTAAATATATATATATATCAGTTATTATCGTGATAGCTAATTTAAACACAATTCTGTACATTGCTGGGAGTAATTAATTATAAAAGATTAATTTCGTGGATGGATAAATTGAAAGGCAAATAACACATGGGCTTCATTATGAATATGAATATGGGTATGTCTCCGATGCTCATTATTTATAATGGTTTCTTGGTAAAGTTGTGGTAGTACGATTTTGTAACCTTAATGAGTTCCTCCTGAACTTCAACTTTTAATCGCTTTCCTTAATGACGTCACGTTGTCGCAAAGGAAGGCAGCAATTACAAACAAGGATTAACATTCTTGAAAAGTCTTTAAGATGCCTTAATTGAATTATTGGGTATTTATCCCGGTGTTGGAACTTTAAAATGGACTTTCATTTAACCTTTGGAAAAGAGGACGCTGCCCCTCAGGTTGCCACTTTGTAAATTTAATTACCCTCCGAGTTGTGTCTCAGCATCTCATTATTTCATTACGCCATCGTTTTCAATTCTCATTCAATTTGTCTAGGTATCGCGACGACCGAAATAGTAGGAACGGACGCTAAAAATACGCGTTTAAACGCATGATACAACTTTCTAATCTTCAACTTGATGAAACTTTCATTCTCAAAATTCATAGTAAATAACATTATACTGAAAAATTATTTTTGTTTTAAACTGCGCGAATATCACCAGATCAGCTGTTCTACTCTTTTTAACTTTTATTTGTTTTTGTTGTGAAATGTGCTTTGTTATTTTTTGTTTTGTTTTGCTATTTTCTTTTAGTGGACGTAAGTAAATAATGTTCAATCTATTAAGTGAAACTTTACTGAAATATTTCTGTTATACAAAATCGATAATAGTTAACCAATAGTTTGACTTGTTTTTCTTACATTTTTAACTTATACTGTCTTTTAAATATTATTTCCACAAGATTTAGTTAACCCAATGTTAAGGATCCATCAAGTTTTGGCCTAACAGAAGTAAATAGTTAATCCACACTACATGATTATGTTTGAGACATTAAAATAATAATATAGCCATCTGGCTTTATGAAAGCTAGGTTATTTCACGTACAACATATTTTGAAAAAAGATTATTTAAAACATAAAGGAATATGTTTCAATTTTTTTTATATATATGCTTTTTATTTCTACGAATATAACAATGATTATTAGCAAAGCAAAATACAGGCATGGATCACAATAAGTCTGCCGATATTTCAATTTTATTAATTTCAATTTATTGCTAAAGGTGTCATAATATCAGAAATTATGTAGTACAAGCTTTTACGTACCCTATGTTTCAGTTATGTTTTCCACATACATGTACAATCAATATATAATAATTGTTATTTTTTCTCCTGAATGTACAAGTCTGCGCAAATAATTTGTGTGTAATTATACGCATCGAGTTACCTTACGCTATGGAAAAAAGTAATGTGCTTACTTTAACTTCGGATTCAGATCTTCCGAGGACCACCTATCAACATAGCTTGACTGCCAATCCGATTTATTTGAAATATTTTATTATGAAAGTATAAATTTATGACAAATTGACAAAAAATTGTGAACTATTTATCTGTTAGTTTGTTTATAAATTTAACTGATTAATTTCCCAA
Organism: Cimex lectularius; assembly: GCF_000648675.2. Taxonomy (NCBI): domain Eukaryota; kingdom Metazoa; phylum Arthropoda; class Insecta; order Hemiptera; family Cimicidae; genus Cimex; species Cimex lectularius. The sequence goes on from NW_019393704.1 coordinate 914,065, forward strand.
TATGGCGTATGTGTGGTGTTTAGTGACCGTTAAGTGATGATTATTTGGATGTCGTGAGATGCGGCCTGGTGTGAAGATGATCAGGCCCTGAAGATGATCTCAATAAAGATCAAAACGTTGGCACGATAAAGAAAATGTTCTTCTAAAACCTAGGTCACATCAGAGCGCATTTCCCTACCTCCAAATAATCAATATGACATATATTATCTATTTTTCTATCGAGCGCGCTTAAAAATGCGAAGTATGTTTCGGTAAGTTGATAAACATTTAAATTGGAATAAAAATGTTTGTGATTTAACTTGATCCTGTTACTGACTTTGGTCTAATTCTCAATGAATCTATTTAATTGAACATGAATTTAATGTCTAAAAATATGCATTTATTTTTATGAAAGTATGTATGTGATGTTGCAGGAGCGGAAGTATCACACATCGGTGTTGAAGTCGGAACTGAAGCGAAACTTCCATGTATGGTCAATCCATTGCACTGTGGAAAAATCCATAACATCCTTTGGTACAAGAATGGCTCGAGAGTGTACGTATTCAGCGAGATAGCGGGGATCTCCCTTTCAGAAAATTCGTTATCACAAAGGTGAGTCATTCAACATTCCCGATTCAACAACACTTTTGCTAAATATTACAAAATTATGTTTAAAAAAAAACTTAATGTTATGAGCATTTAACACTTAACTAAATATAGAACGATTCGATATTTTAGATACTTTGGTAATTTCAATAAAACAATAAATATGAAAATTCGTGTTTAAACATATAAGTATCTGCATGATATATAAAAGTATGAGACACACACTTCTTTAGCATTCTCGAATTGAGCTTTTTCTCCTCGAACCCTTTTGATATTTAAAGTAGGATATTTAAATTTTTAAAAACTGTTACGAGAAAATAAAAAATTAAACCATAAAGTTCAACTCTGCACATGCCAAAATGGGCTAATTCTGCTTGTGAGGCTTAAATATTAACGAAATTCCCTTTTTTTTTCTCCTTCCGTTTTTTAACCAAACATTCTATTTTAAACATATCAATTTTTTTTCTCGGGCGTTTTCATTTATTTATTATTATTATTACCTTTAAAATTACTTCTTTTATTATTATATTAATCCATATATGTTTAGAGGCCATAATTGATCGTAATTATTATTTCAATTAATTATACTTTTTATCTGAGATCTTGGTTGAGATGGAAAAGCTAGCGAGAGGGATTCGAACCCACGACCTTCGGCTCGTGACGCTAGATTTTTCATCTCAACCAAGACCTTAGAACAAAAGAATAATTAATACTAAATAATTAATAAGGTCAATAATGACCAGTAAGCATATATGGATTAACAAAATATTATGTTTTAGACAGTAATTATAGTGAAAAAGAGCCCACAATCACTCTATAAACATATGACGACTACCTAATTTTTGGTTCTATTCGACATTTTACATTCCTCCGCAAATCCACCAAACATACTCAAACACTCACACTAATAAATGTATCCAAACAATAAGAAAACTATTTAAACAGTACGCACAGGAAAAAGAGATGTTGAGCCTGTTCGCTCTAAACGCGTAAAACATCTAAGTTACTTTGATGGCTTTGATGATTATTTGGAGATCATAAGATGCGGTCTGGTGTGACGTAGGTATTAGAAAAACGTTTTCTTTATCGTGCCAACGTTTCAATCTTTATTGAGTTCGTCTTCAGAGCCTGGGATTTATAAATATTGTTTAAATTTTACAAAACATGTAGGATGTGAAAAAAAGGAATTTATAGAAAACTAGAAATTTTAGATTAAATCAAAGTAGTGTTTGTGGAGTACAAATACTTTGAGACCAACAGACCGCAACTCACGATCTCCAAATAATCGAACTACACAATATTCCTCCAAAATTCCGCTCACACGTATTCAAAACCTTCACTCTATTAAATACATTCACTCCATAATCGATAATCACGCGAGAAAGAGCCTTGAAATGCGATCATATTCATTTATCCTCTTCAGGAATCACGTCGAATTTTCTGTGATTCAGACTTTTGAGACTCTTGAGCAGGCCACATTTTTCCTATACGGTGTTAATTGTTCATTATAATACAACATACCTCAAAATGCTTATGGACCCAAATAGGAGTATCCCTATGGCCTTATGTTCACGAGGAGAGATTATTCTCTACTGTGCCACCTTTTCCACAATCGAGTTATTACGATTTTTTTTATTTTCTGTCAATTTTCTCCACGGGCAACGGTTTGCCTTACTCTTAATTTGTCCCAAAGAAAATATTCTCATAATTTTTTACGTTTGTCGTTTGTCAGCTCGGCCGGCTTTCTCATTGCCTATGGCTCGACATCCGAGCACTTGTTTTTTGTATTAGTTTATTTCACTTTCGTATTTTAACTTCATTTTATATTTAGATTCTTGAATTAATTTTTGTTATTATAGTTGTTAACATTCAAATCACTTATGCAAAATCATTAAGTTAAAAAACAAACTTGTTCTCCAACTGGCTTTTCTTTGTAATTGTGACCTGGAAGAAAAATACGACTTGAATGAATTTCTGGCCGACCTAATTTTCTGAGTTCTTGTTAAAAGTGACTTTTCAATTGGGGAGTTTTCTTGTAAAGAAAAGTCCCAAACCCAGAAATATTTTACTTTGCGTCAACTAGCCCCTGTTCTCTCGTTTTTCCTGTCAGCGCAATNTGAACACATACAGTAATCTATTCGTACGACATACATCGAGACTAACTCTTCACCCTTCATGCCACAATAAATAAATATATATATATATATAGAATATTTGAAATATTTTCTAGAGTAGGTTGATATGGCGATATATGAAGCTCAGGAACTTAAAAGATTTATTTGCTATCTAATATTATATGCGAAAATAACATATTGGTCTGAAACATTACTCCTTATGTGGTTAATGTAATAAACATTTTAAAAAAATTTGTTATTTATCAAATAAGAATATCGGACTTTTTTAGAGTCTCCAGTAGTAGTCGGTAGTAATGTTATAATCAATTTCATTCTAAATACATTAATTTATTTATACAATTTGCACTATTATTTGTATGTATTATTATTACTATTATTTTACATAGGATAATTATTTAAAAATGTATCGGTTTTGCACTCTCCTACGCGGTCCCTAAAATAGTGTAGTATTTTTTACGCCAAAAATAATATCTAATTATACTATTAGTAGAGTCAACTACTCTATTTACCTTTTTCCATAATCAATGTAACTTTAGTTATTGTAAAAAAAGATGAACGAAAATGAAACAAATAATGTGATTACGCAAATATGAAATAGAATTTGATCAATTTACTGTGCCTTTTTATCCAGAAGGATTTAAATTTCACTTAAACATGTTTTGACGTTATGCCATCTTCAGAGAGGAACCAACAACTGTTGTATTATTTACCTGGTGAGTAACGTTTGATATGCGAGGCAAGAGTATGAATGAATGAAAAAGTAATATTTTTCTTTTTAGACAAACATGCAATGTGCAATTATTTACACTAAATATTCTGCAGTGATGACTATAGGTCCGTAAGTAGTTTTAATTAAAATATTAGAAATGGTATATGAGACGAAGCCATTAGTTCTTCTCATATTCTACATTCTATGAATTATTGAGAAATATTTCTTCCTAATAAAGAATGCTGCAAGCAGAGAAAAGGTTGAGTGAAAATAAATATAAAATGGCGGTATTCATGCTGTATTTGGGATATTTTCTCGAAAAAACACAAACGAGATGGAAAACATTCACAAAAGGTGCAGTAATAACGCCTTGGGCTGTTTTGTAAGTTAAATAAAACTCAGTTTCCTGAAATGGGGATAGAAGGTGGGAACGAATCAAGTGGTAAATTGAAAAATTATGAAAAGCCCGGTCAAAGGGCCTGAGGAAAGTTGGTAACACAATGGCGATGAGTTGGCAGAGCCGGCTCGGAGAGCATTGTGCCAGCGGGCCTCCGCCCACTCCCTATCCCGAGGCTCATTGTGCTCCCCTGAATCGCAAATTCTCGTGTAATTCAATGGGATTTATTGTACCTATCTGTAAATATTTATTGGATAGGCTGAAGTGCCTCGGCACAGTGAGTTTTTAGCCGAAAAGGAAAAAGATCTAGACGCCAATCTTTTCAGTTCGATTCAGATCACATGCTGGTTCTGTAAATCTACTGACTATAACAAATATATTTCAAACTTTCGTTTTCAATCTGATAAGTAGAAATATCCAAAAACATATGCAAATCTTACTTTCTTATTAGGTATTTGAACATTTTATTTAACTTTCACTTTTATGTAGAGTGTATGATAAGTGAAAAAAATAATATTTATTTAAAATCGGTAAAAGGGGCTTCGGTGGCTGCAACAGTTTAGGCGTTGACACGGCGCTCATCACTGTAAGGTCCCGGGTCCAGCAGGTGATGTATTAGGTGTATCCAGCGGCCCTGCATTCGAAACCCGACATACTTAAAAATGGGCTCTTTTTCAAAAACATCGGCACTCGCTTGGAGTTCATTTTATCCCGTAGTTGAAAAACTCTCACAAAATAAAATCCGTTAATTAAAATTGGAAAGTAAGTTGGCTTTTCTTTCTTTTCTTTCCACCATTCATGGAGATAGGTTCAGTTAACTCTGTTGTCGAATAAATGAATTACAATTTGCCTTTATCGTTACTTATTCAATTACTTTCCATTTCCTTAACATTTTGATAATAAATGTGTTCAGTCCATACTTTTTAAGTCCAGTTAAAGTGTGAACAGTTATAAATGTTTTACAGAATTTTAATTTATGTTTGTGGGGTATCAATAAAATCTCTTTTTATGCACAATCCACGTACAATAGCCCATTATTGTTAAACTTGAGTGGTGTTTAGTGACCGTTAGTTAATAATTATTCGGAGATCGTAAGATGCGGTCTGGTGTGACGTACGTTTTAGAAAAACATTTTCTTTATCGTGCCAACGTTTCGATCTTTATTGAGATCATCTTCAGGGCTAAATTGTTTGTTTTCTGTGTAGATGTGTGATTCACTTTGAGCCCTGAAGATGATCTTAATAAAGATCGAAACGTTGGCACAATAAAGAAAATGTATTTCTAAAACCTACGTCACACCAGACCGCATATCATTGAAAACGTTAAACATGTTGAAAAATATATGTCTTATTAATTGAAGACATATAAAATTTATTAATTGAAGAAAAATTATGGAAAGAGAAATACTTTGCACCTATGCTACCTTTAAAAAATTATACTAGCTAAATCTTGCTCAGCCATTTTATATTATTTTTATTATTTGAAAAGGGTTCTTATATACGTCTCAAAAAGAACCCTATGCTGTAAACCTATTAGTGTATGTGATAATCTGGTATTAGGTCACAGAACCATAGAAACTCCCAAACTTCATGCCAAGCTTTCGTTTAATTTGTAAACTTTTTCATGGCTGAGATAGTTTACAATTTCAATCCAATATGTAGATGTTTTTAAAATCCATGATAACAAATAAATAACATATAAAAACAAAAATTAAAATACTAAAAACAATGATAGATTATTTATTAATCTAACCACATTTAGTATTTTGATATTTTATCTGTTGTTTTTAAATGTTATTTATTTATTATGCAGGATTTAAAAATATCTACAATGTATAAAGATAAGAATTAAAATATCAAAATACTAAATGTGGTTAATTTAATAAAAAATTTCTTTCAATTAATTAATCTTTTTATGTAAGGTGTTGGTTGTACGAAAATTTAGTGTCACGCCCGGGATTCGAACCCAAGACCTTCGAGTTGGTTCGAATCCCGCTCGTGACACTAACTTTTAAATTTCAACCAAAACCTTACATAAAAAGATTAATTAATTGAACGAAGTTATTTGGTCAATCGACGACGAAATATAATGGATTTAATAAATAATCTTATTTAATTATTTATTAAATTAACCTCATTGGTGAAATATAATTTATCATTAATTGTTTTCAGTATTTCGATATTTTAATTCTTGTTTTATATGTTATTTATGTAGTATCAAGGATTTAAAAAGATCTGCATACGTACCTGAAAAAGAAATGGTAAACTAACTCAGCCCCGAAGATATTTACAAATTAAATGAAACATTGGCATGAAATTGGGAATTTCTATATTTCTGTGACCTAATACCCGATTATCTCACACACACAAATCTACACATGTTCGATCCATCTCTGAACAGTAACCATATTAGTTTTGAGCCGTTCTTGTAGGTATTGTAACATTAAAAATAACTTGCTGAATGTTGCCTTCCTCTGAAAATATTAAATTACCAATTATGCATCAAGGTTCCCCGGTTGCTCTCCCTTCTGTTTTTATTAAATACTCAATCTCTTATATAAATAACGCTCATTAAAATGAACGCATATTCCATTTTATTAATAATTAAGCTACAGTAACCAAAACAGTCATTGTAGGGCTTCTCTAGATGCAGATATCACAAATTGTATGCATGGTCAATTAGAGCAAATTGTCATGAAATAAAAAGAAGAAATGGTTTAGCTATATTATGGAGTCTCACGACAAAAATATCTGCCTTGAGCAAACCCAAAATTTGTTAATTTGTATCCTATTCTACCTGATATTTATTGATGGTTTTTAACATGAAACTCTAAAATGATACGATTTATTAGTTTATTTTCGTAAATCAGTAGTCCTAGGTCATTTTATAATTATAGTTTGCATTATGTTTCGGAGTTCCGGGTTTGAAAGAGACTAATTATAGAAATTTATTCTGGTCATTTTAAGCGGTATTGTTACGTATTTTAAATTTTAAATTAGTAAATTTAATTTTAAATATAGGAAAGTAAAATATCAGATGAGAATAAGCTAAAAAAAACCGTACATGTCCTTAGTATTAACAATAGATAAATCATATGTCCTGTTGGCCTTTGAAGCATTAGAAATCATGTGGTAATTAAAAGAAATTTTAGAATTACCTATGACTCCCACATCTCGAGCAGATAAAGGTTTATTTTCTATTTTGAAAAGTTTATAGACATCAAAAATTCTATTGGAGACCTGCTGATTGTAATAATAGGATATATGAAGATATTTACTTCAGAACTGTTTTTCACAATCTAATTTATGTAAATTTTATTGCAACCGTCAAGGCTGTGAATTCTAGGGAATAGTTTCAAACGACCATCAGAATATAAACATCTTGAAAATTTTAAGGCATAAAATTAATCTAAATTATAAATAAGAGAAGACATATGGCTATGAAATTTAAAACCCATCGATCCATTGCTTAGATGTTCCGAATTGTTTGCATTTTAAATGTATCGGATTTATGATTCTGGAATGCCCTAAATTTGGTCAATCAAATGTCTCTGAACCATTTAATGGTCTTTAAAACTGACGAATAATGAATCTTAATCTTTGCTTTATGAAGAGTTATGATTATGTGACATAAAAATATTAACAGCGTATCGAAATAGAGAGAAAATTACTCACTGGGGTACAAAATGTGAAACCTTACTGAAAGAAATATTAAAATAAACCAAGATAATTTTTGATCCTTTGTTTTCTTGTAAATAGTAATTAATCAACAATGCCCCTCATGGAATAAAAAATATTACTATAAATATAAATAAATATTTAGTTAAGGTCAAAAACTATCGGGTTGTCCGGAAAATAATGCAGGATTTTAAGTTTTCATTAAAAAAAATCTATATAAAATATTCTGTTTACGTTTACAGGATTACTCATTNTTTTGATTAAAGAACATTGCTTTAAAGTAACTAGTTTCTTTTTTTTTGTTTAATACCAAAATCCTGCATTATTTTCCGGACAACCCAATATAAAATATCGATATTTATAGGTATTGCAATAATATGAACGGTAAGTGTAATTTGCGATTAATTTATCGTCATAATTTAAATATTCATTTCTCTGATTATTTTTTTATTTATTCTTCTTTTCATTGTTATCGTAATAAATGTACTCAAAGTTCAATTTATTCTTTTTCTCTCCGACTTACTTACTATTCCAGCGGTCCTGAGTTCAAATCCCCTCGTAGCTCATGGATTTTTAATTGTGAATAATATGGAAGAAGTTTATAAATTGATTTATCTCTCGTCCGTGAATTACTTTACTTATCGTTAAAATATATGTACATTTATTTATTTCATTTTCCTCATAAAAGAAGGCGTTCCCCTTCAATAATTAAACGATTTGTTTGCATTTAATCACTTTTTTAAGCAAACAAGGAAGAAACCAACAATTGAGCCCAAGAAAAGTGAAGTTAATAAAATGAAGATTTTATTTTCGTGTGATCATATGAAAAAATGCACGTTCGTTTTTATTTTGTATGATACTTTTCTATAATATTATCGATTTTTAGATTCATCCTAAGCATTTAAATATAACGGATTTACCACTCTTGAATGCCCTGAATTTGATTAATGAAATGTCTCCTAGTCTATGAATCATTTAATGGTCTTTGAAACCGACCAATAATGGATCTCAAGCTTTTCTTCATGGGGAGTTATAATTCTATAGAAAAAAAAATCATACGTATATTTAAACGTTTTAGGGACAAAAATTATTAATTGATTTGGTCACACAGCAAATGAAAGGACAACAAAAATTCGGACAGATTCAGAGTCGCTTCCTGGCATTGTTTAGTTCAAACCTCAGTACGAAACAGCCGGCGGCCACCGCTCAGTCCCCAGATGAAGATAGATGTGACAGCTCGGAGATTAAACAAGTCTAGGAAACTAAATATTTGCTCCGACTTGTTGACTGCAAAATGGGACTGTCCTTAAAATTACATAATTCAGCTAACAAGACGAAAACGTTCACGCGACTATGCGAAAAATTCAGCCGACCGAAATTCGATGAGTGATTTTATTTTAAGAGTTGTATTGGAAAATATCACTTACATAAATGTCATGTCATATTTTAACCTTGAAGAGCGTAGAGATATATCAAAACTAGCCAAATATGAAAAAGAAGAAGTTAAAATTAAATATGTAATAGGAAACTAGTGTCAATGTTTACACATTGGAACATTTTTTATCAATATTTTATTGCGACCTGAAATTTAAAACTAAAACATTAATGCGACACCCACTTTTCTCAAAAATGTTGAACATTCTAAAAAATGTAACTAGTAATCCACTATTTATTCTTCGCAAGAATAAAAAATAGGTAGAAATAGTTAAGGTGTCTATGATCTAAAAAGTGGTCTAAACATGTTATTGCTCTCACATAATAAGTGATTATGTATAAAATTTATCTTTGTCAAATGTGACCTATCAAGTTTTGATATATTTTTGAACAGTAGATGTTTTAATAAAAAAATGACAGCAAGAACCATTAGATATTTTGGGCAGATATATCAATTCAACATTTGGAGGGATTTTATATTTTCGACGTTGTTCAAAAAAATATTTTTGGAGTTTATCGCTTATGTCAGGAAAGAATCAATATCTAAAAAACAATATCTTTTTTTTGTTCATTGTTATCGTAATAAATGTACACAAAATGTATCAAAATTTGTTAAATCTCATTTAAAAAAAATAAAGTTGATATTCAATTAATTATTACAACGGCATTAAAAAAATGTTGTTCATTTCTTATGTTCCGCGGGAAAATCTTTGAGGGGTTACCATTTAAATTTTTTCTGTAACCCGTCGTTTTCGAGAAAAGTTGGTGTTCGCATTGGAATTTACAACTACATTTAAATACATGGGTGTATTGTGTGGAACAAAAACATCAATGTTATTCTCCCAATGCACTTCTCTAGTTGATAATTCGGCAGAAAGAAGGTTATGTGGTCATTTCCACTTGTAATGTTGGATAGGCAATATGATTGGATTTAAAAATAAAAAATAAAGTTGATATTCAATTACCTATTGCAACCGCATTAAAAAAGTGTTTTTCACCATTTATATTCCTCGGGAAAATCTTTGAGGGTGGATTGATAAGAAATTTTATTGTGAACCTTAATTTTTTAATAAGCCAGTTCATAAGGTCGTTGTGGAGGATAGTGGTGGTCGTATGGCTCATGAGCACGGAGCATTAGCAATGGTTCTTATATCTTTAGTTTGAAAGCATAGGAATATGTGTTAAATTGTAAAACTATATACATCATGTAAAATATTATACATTAATAGATATTAAATATGATTATAATTGCGCTAACATTGTTTCTCTCTCTCTCTCTCTCTCTCTCTCTCTCTCTCTCTCTCTCTCTCTCTCTCTTCTTTTTTCTATTTTTTAAAGTGTGTTGCAAACAGTTATTTTATAATGAAAAAGCTTTGTAAAAATACAATTAAACAAAAAGAGTCTGCTCTGTACAGCCCTATAATAATTTGTTATTTAAATCTCAATATGTGTTTATATTATTGTAAAAACACAGTTTGTCTCAGGTTAGGTAAGTAAAATTGTAATAGCGTTTTTTGTCTTCCCTCTCGTTCAATTTTAATTACCATCAAAACCATTTTTAAGTTAAAAAACCTATTTCAGGTTTTTTAAAATACTAATTATAAAATTTTAAAATCGATGCCTTTTCCTCTTATTATCTTGAGGAAAAATAAGAGAATGATAATTTCGCGTTATCCGCATGATTAACAGCGCTGATAATATCAACTGGCCATGATATATTTAACACATAAGGCCCTAACGCCCATCGTTTATGCTAACAGTTGCTTATCGCCCGCCCCTTTACGTCTCACCAACCCATTGAGATTATACACGACTGCTGTTGAATCGCATAATGTAATTTTTGTTATTATTGCTAATGTAATTGCCATATTTTTCTTGTCGTAATAAAACTCCTACTTTTTTTGAGGTCGAAATTTTAAGTAGGAAAATGTTAGAGTATAAATGTCTGTCAAAATAATATGGTAATTTTAAAAAACACAATATATATCTGTGTGTGTGTGTGTAAAATTGTATGGTTATTATCTTTAGTTGGGTGATACGATTTTTTTTAAAACAAAAATACAAAAGATAAAAATAAAAATATAACTATGTGAGCCTAAATGGTTCATGGAAAATGGTACAGTACAAATGTGTGTCAAAATAATATGGTCATTTTAAAAAACATAATTTTAATTTAAAAAATTTAACCCTGTTTAGTTTGGTTTTTAATGATAATAACATAACCAAATAAAGTAAATTTATCGGGAACAAAATGTTGCAAATTTCAATTAGCCTTTGTTCATAAGAACATTATATATATATATATATATATATATATAACATTATATAACATTTTATATATACATATATAATGTGTATGTGTGTGCTTGTTATCTTTATTGTATTATCTTTAGTTGGGTGATACAATTTTTTTTAAACAGAAATACAAAAGATAAAAATTAAGACATAATTTTGTGAGTTTAAATGTATATACCTCGGATAAAGTATTGTCAAAAGAGAAACCGTTAAATTTTTAGTACGTTCGGTGACATATCATTTCAACCTCAGGCCAAACAAATCATCCAGCAATTCCGCCGCTGTTTGGCTTGTAGACATGGCTGCCGTATAATCGACGTGCAAACAAGCTCGACGAGAACTTACTCGAGATAATTTATAAAGTAATCGATTTCCTATTGTTGGTTGTGCCCCGGCAAATTAGGTGCGTACAAGAAACACAGTTAACAAATTGCTAATTGACGGTGAAACAGAGCATAAGATTATCGAGCACGGTCAATGATTCGTTACCACTTCGTTTAACAATTAGGCAAAAAAAATTTTACCCGCAATTAAAATGTTTCTGAACTGAACCTATCACACAAATCTGAACGATCTTTAGAGATTTAAGCGGGGAACACACTTACCCGATGCTACCAGATACAAAGCCAAAGTCCAATTTTCCATAAGGTTGTATTACCCCTCGTGCTAATCTGCCCGATGCTATGCAAGGCTACCCAGGGTAGCACAGTATTGCGCTCTACGACCCCCCCCCGTCCATATTTTCGTCGGGTAGCATCGAGTACAGTGGAAGACAAAAGAACCTGACACATATTTTTCCTTCGAACTACATGTATTATTGTTGTGATATTAATTACAACAAACTTATTTTAATATAAACCAAATTAACCGAGATAAAAAATTCATTAGTTTTTATTTAAAAAAATTAATTTGAATGGTTTGGTAGAAAATTGATTAAAACACCGGTATATCTTCTTTTCATATAACGAATTCAGCTAACAATTTATTACACGGATGTGCTCATAAAATTTAACTAACAATTTACTTCATGATTTTGCTCATAAAATTACACCGTTTTCGTCGAGTAGCGTCAGAGCAGAACGCTCATATTTTTTGTAGTTTATTTCAAACTATGCACATGTGATTTTGTCTTTATATTAATTATAACATTCTTATTTTAATGTAAACCAAATTAAACGAGATCAAAAATTCATAAGGTTTTATAAAAATTATTTAATTATGATGGCTAGGGAAAAAATTTATCAAACCACCGGAATAACTTTATTTAAAACAATTAAATTTAACTAACAATTTGTTTTTATTGTTCATGGTGTAACTGTGATATGAGAGAACATCTTACTACTTACAAATAATAATTTCTAAAAGCTTCTAAATTATTCAAAAAAGCCTCGAATTTCGATATATGCTTTTTAAAGGTTTGAAGTTTTCACCAATACTATTATGTCTGACAAAGGGCCGACCATTTGGGGGCTCACGCATTTTGACCAAACGTTTTGCGGTGATTCTGAACTCCAAAATATCGGAGGCGTGTACGTCACTTCTTGTGAATAGGTTTCGCCAAAAAAAATTTCATGTTGAAATTTATTGTTACTAATGTTCTTTATTTCGCCTTCATACTTGGTCAAATAAGTTATGTAAATATATCATTTTACTGCATTTTTTTATTTAGATGGCAAAAAAATATGTAGTAAAAGTTATCAAAAACCAAATATTTTTCAAGTAAACTAGGTTATAAGTTTTTTTTTCCGTGAAACCAATATGAATTTCTTTTAGCACCTCTAGATATCTCTAATTATAAAGGTTTGTTTGTATTTAAATTGATCGATTTTTTGAAGCCTAAAACTTTTCCAATTTGAAAAAAAGGAACGTAGATTTTTTAACGACGTATTTGCCATTAGAATATATAAAACATTTCTATAATATAATGCTTTACTATACCAAAAATACAAGCTTGGATTTTTTTTTTTTTTTTTTTTTTTGCTGGGGCTTCCGACATCTAGATTATTTCAGCCCCTAACTAAGTCTATATTCTATACCCGTTCAAACACTACATTCATACAAACAAATACGTTCATACACTTAAATACATCCATAGGGTACAAGTTTGGTCGGTGGAGTACTTGATCTTCCTCCACCGAAATATACTTAAACTAAACTAGATTGGGGTCGATGGGGTACTTTTATAAATATTCCGCCATCGACCCCCGAACACACACTCACTCGCTTTCATCGTTCGAGGGGCGATGATGGCGTTATATTTCACCCTCACCCCTCACCATTGACGCTAATAAATACATGCACTCAGACAAAACATATAGACACAACACATAAGACATACTATATACAATAAAAACCCCAATTCCCTCTAAAAAGCGGAACAGGGGACTCTGAAACTCGCTACCGTGCTCGAGAACCCTTCTGAAGTCCGGCGGCAGGCTTTCACGCTCTCAGTATGGAGCAAAGGCATGACACTCCTCTATTATGTGGGACACATCGAGCAACCTTTCTTTGCATAAGGGGCACCTGCGGGGGATTTGGCATTATTGTCAGATTCTTGATCCTTGTGATATTACATATAGCCTTTAGATACCGATTTTTGCGGAAATCGGAGTAAATTAATTTTTTGACTGATAATTTTGACTACCTTCGCCTGACTGACATTCCTAATGCAAGCTCTAATATCAGTTTTTTTCAAAAGTGGTCCGACTTTCTTGGTTGATAATTGGTTTTAAAGAAATAAGTGCATTTTATAACTGTATTAAACATAAAAATCAGACTATTATTTCCATTTAAAAAACGAGGTTAATGTCTGACAAATAATTTTTATATTTTCTTATAGAATTATATAATATAATTTTATGGTACTACGTTGTTAAAAAGTAAATAGAATACTATACTAAAACAACATGCATCTTCATTTATAATTCATATTCTATTAACAATTTCACTAGCCCCTTTTGTTGAAAGCAGATGGGAAAAAAACATTTTCATATCATCGATACTAAAGGTGACAAACAAAAAAGATAGTAGCACGCTAGTTTGCCCTTTGGTTATGTACGGTATCATAAGCTTTAAGGGTTTTTCCTCATAATAGACCTTTAATGATTGAAACCAGAATTGTTTGACTTTAGAGACGATAGAAATGTCTTGGGTGGAGGAAAAGGAAGTTGGTTTTCCATCACAATATTCGAATGGTAACTTTCAGTTTTTAATTTCAATAAGACGCTGGAGGGCCTTAAACTTGGCTAATAAAAGAACGCACCGGCGACGTGTGCCTTGTTTTTAACGTCGGCAGAAGGGAGCGTTAAAAATGAAAGAGAGAGAGAGCGCGTTAATATAAAGTTAGCGAAGGGCCTCGAATGTAAACTGTAATATAGAATGGGCCACGACCTGGCCCCGATCTCAAGAGGGGCCCTTTTTTTCTCGGATTTTATTAAAAACTTTAAAATATCATCAGACTTTTCTACCCTCCTCCATCCGAAAAATCTCTTTCGGAGTGGGACTCAGTTGTCTTGTGACCATTTATCAGACAAATCTTTCCACTTGACTTGCCCGAGTCTCATTTAAAGAAGAAGAGAAAAAGGCCGGGTTTACGGGGATGCCCGCAGAGTGGAAGGAGGTAATCTTTTCTCCTCAACTTTACGCCTAACAGTTTTATCTTGAATCTTTTCTTTCCAGAGGTGGCCCACCTCGCATCCTTCTCCGCTTAGTCATGTCGGATATAGGTGACTCCCCCCGCCAATCCAAATAAACAATTTTTTTTCTTTCCATTGCCTGTGTTTTGCATAGTATCTTGCAGTAAAATTAAATTTGAGGATATTGAAAAAAGAAACTCTCAGAACATATAATATTTTAAGAAAGTACATGTAATCTAAAATTGGTTCTGATAATAAATTTTTATATGCCTTGCATTCAAAAATAAAACAATTTATTGAAGCCAAATTGAATTTGCTTAAAGTAAAAAATAAATTATGAAAAAGTCTAGTGATATACCTGCAGTTTAACTTTCTTCAGGTTCGATGAGATCAACGAAGGAAGATTAATTTATGTAGACTTTCATCGGCCAAAATCCCGTTTAATAACCTTTTCACTGAAGTTGATGCCACTAGAAAGTTTGATATTAAAATGACTTTGATAAAAAAAGTCAATAATTGGTCAGAGAAATATTGATATATACTCAACTTTGGTTATTTTATTGAAACACAAGTTGGTTTTTAACTTTTGTTTTAAGAGTATGAAATTTCCTCTAAAGTGCAAAAGAAAATTATAGATCAAAATTGTACAGTAAATTTTAAAATATGCTCAGTTTATATATACATAAAAAAACTATACCAAATCAGTATTAAAATGTGCATTATTGGTTTACACACGTACTTGGTCGACCAAAGCAATGTGACCGGCATCCATAGCAAGGTTGCTCGATGGTTGAATTGAATGCCTCCATATAGAGAGCGAATAGCCACCCAATTGTGCTTGAGCAGAGTAGGAGTCGATCCGTATTCCGATTCTTGGAGAAAAAAAGGGTTGTTTTTTATATAGTAATGATAGCTTTGTGTACCTAACGTGTTGAGAGTTAATGTATTTATTAGCGTGAAAATGTACTGTGAGAAGGCTGATGGTGGAATATAATAGGTGTCAGTTCTATAGAGGTCAATGTAGGGTAAGCCATGGAGAATCGTGCTCCTTGTAAAACCCTTCTTGCTATCAGTTTTCACTGCTAGTTTAAGTGCGGTTACAGTGAACTCTAAATGGCACAGTCCTGTAACGCAGCGATTTTTTTTTCCGACCGGTCGGTGAATCAACGGATCGAATAGACGCGGTGCGTGGCGGGGACACCAGAGGATTATCCTAGGGTTTGCAAATAGGTAAAAGTGTATAATTCTGAATAGAAAGAATAACATTCGCGACGTATTTTTATTGTGACGGAGGCCACACGAACATCCGATGAATGAAAACATTTCTGACAACTCGCATTCTAACAAAATTTCGAACGCAATGAAATCAGAAAACATCGCGGTTCCATAATCTGACTAGTCCTCTACAGTTAGCATAACTAGAGAAAGAGGAAAAAGCAGTACAAAGGTACAACCAACTCTCCGAAACGTAAATGAGCCATAGGAGGGGAAATGTAGACGAAAACCCTACCTTGTCTATGTCGATGCCACCCAAGCCCGACATCACCAACCCCAAAACCACTATACAACAAGCATACAATTGGTATAACGAAACCTCCCCCAAACGTGATAAAAATGTTACAAATTTTTGCACAATTCTGTCAACAATTACAGATACTTTTGGGGAGTGAAAAATTTTATTGACGATCACGCGTGACCGATTTACTACTGGACACAAACGCTAGCTAAACTTATCGCTAACTAAAGAAGTTAAATTTTTGATCACAAAAATACGACTACCATTGCTACCTAAGTGGGTGCTGTGACTTTAGTGGATTGCTGTTCCGATTAATTGAACCGGTCGGTCCTTTATTCTTTTTAATTGGTTTAGTATTTTGTCAATGGTACTGCTCTTACGCTATCTGTTATGTATTTTAGTGCTGATATTTTATGTCGGGATTTATTTGCGTTCGGCCATGTATGAGGTCAATCGCTGTTGGTTTTATGTATAGATCGAATCGCAGTTTGTTGTCGTTTTTATTGATTGTTAGATCTAGAAAATTTAAACTGTTGGTTTTTAATTCTTTAGTTAATTGTATGTTTTGTGTAAAGAATTGAGCCATGCCAGAATGTAATTTACGTTATTGCTTCTGTTGACATTAAAGCATGTAAAAAAGTTTATTACTGGTCATCGTGTATGTTTTGTTTATCCATTTTTGAGAGTGCTTTGAGTTCTGGTTGTTGAGTTACATCTTACTTGATATACTTGTTCCCTTTTGGTTTATGATGAGCGAGTATTAGTTAACGGTATATTTGATTGCCTTTGTTGCTCTTTGTACTGTTAATGATTCCTTTTTTAACAAAATTGTTAGTTTCGTCATTATAGGCTGATTTTTTTATGATCAGAGTGGCCATGCTATCTATAAACTGTAATTAGCTGCCAAATTAAGCAAATACTTATTGTGTTGATTAATTAACTTAGATATTGGCACGGGACGCAAGAATGGAAAAACTACCTGTATCTAAATATAATCTTATAATCAGTTTTGTGAATTTTAATTTATATTTTTTTACTGAATTTAATTTTTACCGCTTCAAAAATTAATTACATTGAATGAAATTCATTTCGAGGTAATTATACGAAAATTATTTTCTTAATTACGTTCAATTTTGGTAATTAATTATAACAAAATTGACTTCAGACCTGCTTGGTATGTTAAGTTGTACGCTTTAATCCTTGTAAGTTGAAATGGCCGATTTTTTTCTTAACGAATATTTTTCATTAAATCGTAGCTGAAAATTTTTATTTGCTTGTTTGTTTACGCTCTTTGAACTCACAACCGGGAGGCCGGTGTTCGGTTCAACTTTGCTTTTTACCGTCACTAGTTCTTGTATAGGGGAAACCCTTACTCCGTCTCGATACAAAATTAGCTACACTCAAATATTTACACTCTTATAATCGGCTATGTGAATTTTTTAACTATTAATCTATTGATAGTTAATAGTAATATATTTAACTATTAACCACAATCTCAATTAGTAGCTATTAATTTTAAATTTTCAGACTTTTTATCAATTGGGTTCAGATCCGTACAATATTACCCATTTCATTCCCTTTTTTAACATTAATTTCCCACAATCCATTAAAACAGGCAACAATATCATTTACATGACAATTAATTAAGGTTTTTAGTTGAGATGAAAAAAAGTTAATGGCACGAGAGGGATTCGAACCCACGACCTTCGGCTAGATACGCCGCTGCTCTACCACCTGAGCTATCGTGACCTCGATCCCTCGGACATCAACTCCCCATCTCAACCCCACCTTATGAGTTTTCCCTCCTTTCGCCATTTTTCAAATGTCGTGTAAGCGGTTTGGATTCTCGACGAAAGGAGGGAAATTCATAAGGTGGGGTTGAGATGGGGAGTTGGTGTCCGAGTGGATCGAGGTCACGATAGCTCAGGTGGTAGAGCAGCGGCGTATCTAGCCGAAGGTCGTGGATTCAAATCCCTCTCGTGCCATTAACTTTTTTTCATCTCAACTAAAAACCTTAATTAATTGTCATGTATTAATTGGTCAAGCGGATCACGAAAGTAGTGGATTAATTTCATTTACTTTAGAATCTATCAGTACCAAACATTTAAGTAGGTTTTCGATCAAATATTTTCCAAGAGCTCAGAAACAGGTTAAGAGCAAGTTTTATTATGATTTTTTACATAAAAACCTCATTGGAAGAGCCTATAATATGGCCAATACAAAACCTGTTCACCTCTCCGCCTGTTTTATTCTTTTTTTATTCGAATGGAAAATAAAGCGTTTTCCGTAAATGTCAAACACATTAACCAGGAAAGAATAATTCTTCGCCACTGTTATTTAGTGGCGGTAAAACGGAGAGGGAGAAAGAAAGATTTAGGCCTACAGGGCCAAGAAATCACTCTTCCTCCTGCAAATATTCACCCATTACTCCAGTCTCTGAAGTATATATTTGTTTAAATTACTTTGAACAGTCGGGGAAGGTTTTGGAAGAGGCGGTGGGCAACTCTTTCCGAACGACCTACACCATGTAAATAGAAAACTCATAAATATGTAAGGATAGACAGTATGAACCCCGGTGTTTCCAGTTGCGAACTTTTCGTAAAAACTGCTGATTCACAATGGCAACAATGATAAAAAAAAATATACTTAATGGAGCGAGGGTGCATTCCTAGCAGCCCCTCTTCTTATCAGATGACGTCAAGGCAGAGATGTTCAAACAGCATAATTCCGTTATAGCTTCGTTAAGCTATCTTCAGGGTTGGGTTGTGTTGGGTGTTATATTGATGATGTGGTCCCTCCTTCCTCTAGGGGGTAGCCAATCAGCCTCCTTGAAAGAGCCTCGTGCTAATCCTATTACACTTTCCTCACAACTAATTCAAAATATTATTCATTCTTACAAATACCCCTTGGCAGTGAAATGTATAATATTATAGTAGTGTGACGTACCAACAACCGAATAACGAAGTCGTACAAACACTATTAAAACTCAAGAAATAAACATAAAATAAACTTCTTAAACAAGATAATAACCTTAAAATACCCAAAACCCACTACCAGCATGCAAACTCAAAAAATATATACAATAAAAATATAAATAAACCTTTATTGAACCCAAAATAAAATGAAATTTTTGTTATAATCAAAATAGGCAAGTATCATAAATATTCTCCATAAATAAAATATATTAATCACCTCTAATTCAAATTCTCTGTTCAGTTGTTCTCTGTCTGCGCGTCGCACAACACTTCATTAAATCTTCGGAACCGGAAGCCGGAAGGGAGGGGTGAGCCAATGAGAGCCCACGCCTTCCTCCACCTCTCAGGGCACCGTTTTTTGGTTGCAGCGACCAAAGGCGGTGACACTAGCATATTTTTTTAACTACTAATCTCAATTTCAGTTATTAGCTATTAGTTTAAATATTCAGACTCTTTATAAATTGGGTTAAGATCAAAGTTAAGTACAATATTACTGTGCTTAATAACAGTAAAACAAAAACCCAATGGACTTTGGTGACCACATTATACTCTCTCATTTAAAAGTTTAAAGTACAAAAAATCAAAAATTAATGTGAACTACCCTAAGATGGCACTACGTCAAGAATATAAGTACGATGAGGTCGAACTGACCGACTCCTTTCGTTAACAAATGTGGCTACTGTCAAACGAAAACGGTGTGAAAGGATTTTGGAATGTTGCAGCATAGCCTTGTTACCGTTGATCAAAGTGGTTTATTGCGATGAAAACTTCATCCGTCTTTTGAGTAGTTTGAATCAATGGCAAGTCCGTTTGGAATGGATGAATGAAATACAGAATATTTTCGCTAGATACTTCCCTTTCAACATTATAGTATGAATATCAATTCAACACAAGCATATTTTTTAAGAAATGATTCACCATAATGTGTGATTGTATTACGGTCAAGAAAAATTTTATTTTTATTTTCGGTATGGCAAAAATTAAATACGATTTCAAATTGTTTAATCAAATAAAACGTTTTAATCCTCATTTAAAAAACAAATTAAACACAAATTATAAAAGAACATACAATCTGCCAAACATGAATGTAAAAATTGTATATAGGCCAGAGTTAAAAATTTAGTGAATACGTCATTGGATCACAAAGGCATAAAACATAAAATGTCCAATGTTTAAACGCTAATGAATCAAAACATAAAATATTGTAAATTTAGGTAAACCTAAAATTCCTCTCCAAGAAAAGAAAAATCTAGAGAAAGCTGTACTACAAAATGCAATAACACAATGAGTAGATATACAAGAAATGCAGTTATTTGAAAATGCTTGCAATAAGCTCATGTATTAAAACAAAGAAAAACACAAAATTCAATAAAAGAGAAATTTATTGCAATTAATGATAAATTACACGATTTTAAAGTACATTTGAATAATAAACCATTTTAAGTATTCGTAATACTTGGCCCTCTTAAATTTTAAAATAAATTATTTTATACTGATTTTAAATACACTGACAATTTAAAATATCAGACTAATTGAAACAGATCCACAAGATAATACTGAGTCAAAATAGGATATAATACTGAAACTGGTTGAAAAAATCTTGCGTAAGTTAAATATTTGTGTACACCGAAATTGTAACATATGCCAATGACAAATTGTAAACAATGTTTTGATTCTTAAATTTTTTGTAAATTTAAACACTGAATGGATTTAAACATATGGTCATTTAAACAATGGATATCACTTAAATAAACCAGATATATTTGGTTGATAATCTAAAAGAAATTATACAAAGATAATGTACTTTTTTTCACTTTTTTGGAAATATAGATCTACTCACAGAAGTTTTAAGCACCTATCCGGATTTCGAGTATTAAATAGCCATCATCAGGCAGAAGAAACAAACACATTTCTGGAAATGAATTGTAGAATTGACTTGGGCTAGATCTTACATCGATAGACGTGTTTGTATCGTCTGACCCGGATGGCCGCTTAAAACTTCTATGAAAAAACTATCTTTTCCAAAAAGTAAATATCTATACTCACCTCATCCCAAATCAGTTCATATATCTTAGGGTAATTTAGATTAAACAAACATCAATTTAGTTAAAATCTGGAGAAAAAATTGTAAAATAATATGACGTTTGATAAATAACTTATTCAATATGTTATAGTATTGAATGCTAATTTATAATTTTTTTAAAATATATAGCTGAGGATGAGCTGCTGATTCAAAAACATCCATTATAGAAAAAACAACGAAAAAAACGTGCTTTTAACCAAAAAAAAATATAAATAAGGTTCTAGTAACTATGAAATAGTGGCTTATACTAAGAGAAACACATGTATCCAAGTTTTATTTTTATAACAACTTGAGGGCTAACACATATAAAACAAAAATACTTTTAACTATGTCAATGCGGCAATTTAAACGTTTGGCTATCTAAGAAAAAATGAAAATTAGACTGTAAAACTAATTTTTTAAAGGAAACTGGAAATTATGACGTAATTAATAATCTAGACCTTTAGGAAATTTGTTATCTTTGTTTTTTCCTAAAAAAATATATATCTACACAATTTTTCTTGGGGTTTACCTTACCAAAACCTTACTTATGTCGGGACTATAATTTGGCTGTCCTTTCATCGTAGGTTTTGTAATAAGTTTTTTGCAATTAAGTTTAACTTAAATATTACAATTTTTTTATATATATAAAGTTGTATATTGTTCATTTATTTCATTCTTTAATAATGCTAGTTTACGTAATCAGTTTTGGCTTTTGCCAGTGCAGCAGTAGTAAAAATCAGTAGTTTTTAACAACTTATTATTCATGTTTGTTGACATGTCTGATATAAGAATTTGTGTGTTGTAAGATTCCATATATTCTTGGTATTCATTAAAACAGTAAATAACGTTTATTAATAGGTGTTTTTAAATTGAAACAAAATATTGTTTGTTTGTACAATTGAAATTTGCCCTTGTAAATGGAGTAATTTTAGTGTTTGACAATTTTAAGAATCCCGTCTATATTTCCATTGTTGGAAGCAATATTTAATATAAAGGGAAGAACCTGCTATTAGCAGCAGACAACGTCAAAGGCTTCCGCCCCTTTTATGATCATTCAATATGTTACAGGATAGCCCGTCCCCAGCCCATTAATGGCCATGTCGGAAGACGAGAGAACCGATGGGAGGGGTGTAATATTTCGAATAGGTTGTAAAATATCAATTTGCCCTAACGAATGCATAAGATAGCATATTGGCGTCGTGGGGATAAGAAATTAAATCTAAATAGATTGTATATAAGTGGATAAAGGACGAGGGAGGTAAAAGGAACTAGAAACGCTGGATAAGGGGATGGGTTGAAGAAGATGATAAATTAGATTACGAGATAAACTCGTATGAGGTCTTGTATAGGGGTGGCACTCTTTTATATATTGCATTAAGTCGCTCCCCCTTTGCCAAGATTTAACATAACAACGTTTACTTTTTTTTTTTTTAACGAAATCATCTCTCGAAAAGAAACCTTAAACTGCAATTCTAGCAAAGGAGACCAAGAAAAAATCCTGAACTTTACACGTTTTCGTTGAAAATCGGAATACATATTTTACTCTCAAAACTAACTTGTATTTGACAAAAAAAAAACCTTAATTAAACACAAAATGCAAAGGTAACTGAAAAATCTAAGAAATTTTTCTTTGACTTATTATAATTTTCTTATTAACCAAACCATAATTTTCTCCATTTATACAAAGAATTTAAATTATAAGTTTAATTATTGATCAACTTGAACGGCATAAACCTAACCGTGTAAAACCTTGCCGCAGTGAAAGCAAATTTATTCTTACATTTATTTGCACTTTTGTAATGTTAATTAAAGAAATTAGCATTTTTAAGACCTTAAGACCCTTACGCTCTTTATGTCGGTGCTAGCATAAATATGCAAAATGCATTTCTAAATCCTCCCTACGAACAAGCATTAAGTATTCCTTGATTCTAAAAGAGTTTGAAAAATTATAGCTACCATGCAAACTTTTCATCAGATTTAGAGATTATAGGCGTTCCAAGTTATAACAAGTGCTTTTTTTTTTTTAAATCCGCAGACTTATACATTTTGCATGTTGTTGTTTGATTGTGTATAGAGTGCTCTGTTGATCATTTGTCAACCTGATTTGGGCAAAACGCGTTTTACGGAAAACAAACGGACAATGCAAACATGGTGGAAAATTCAGTCGGCCCAACGGTTTTATCGGTTAATTAAAGGTTTAAACCGCGTACGAAGGTAGTTAAAGCCTAATTATAAAATTCAATGAATATTGTGAGCAATTCGATCAAAATCCCTTGCCGTTTTGCAAAGTAGTTTATATACAATAAATAAAATATTTGTGTTAGTAATTGTAGGCATACAAATATAAAATTATTATCCGATGTCACTTTGTTTTTAACATTTCTCTTTTTTTGTTAAAAGTGTGTTGTAATTAATTATACCTGTCATACTAAAAAAACTTGAAAGGCCAATGTGCTACTTAGAATATTCACAATTTTGTTCATTATTCGGCTAATTTTCTTTCATCTTTTTTTTCTCAAAGGAACAATTTCCAAAACAAAAATATATGGCATTAAATATTTTTAAGCATGCAATTTCTGTATTAATTTTAATTAATCCTTGTGGAACAGTCCTCTATTTTATTTCATTATTTATAATATATTTTTGACGATCAAATGTAAGCCTCCAGGCGGTTCATCATGTTTTTTTATTATTTTTTAAGTTGAAAGTAATTAAAAAATAATCTAATCATACTATGTCATCCTCTCATACGTAACAGGTTAAAAAAAACTACGAAGCTAGAATTTAGATTATTAGACAAGCCAATTTCTTAATCTAATTCTCGGATATCAGAGACTGACGTATTCCTGGAATCGAGTTCTATGAGTTGATAAAAGCAGCAGAATTTAGTTAGAATTAAATAAATTGTACATTTATAATTTTTGTTTGGCAAAGCCATACCAAGAAGGTATAGAAAAAAATCCAATTGAAATTGTCAGTTTGTGTTCTGAAATTTCAGATATACAGGAATGGCATAGGTAGATCATACAGAAAAGGTTGTTAGTTTGTATATATATATATATGTATTCTATTTCTCGGTTAATAATTTTATAATTCTAATTACAAAATATCTGCATTATTTTTTTATATTTTTTACGTGGGTTCGCAATAGCAGAGGTCATATAAACCTTCAGGGTGCCGGTTTTTTGAAAAAAAGCCCTTTTGTAAGTATGTCGGGTTCAAATGCAGGGCCGCTGGATTCGAACCCGGGACCTTTACGTTACAGTGATGAGCGCGGTGTCAACGCCTAACCGTTGCGACCACCGACGCCCCATCTGCATTATTAAAAGGGATAAGGTTAATCTCAATTAGCTTAGTCCAAAGCGGATGATCAGGGAAAGGATTTTTAATCATTATCTTCAAAAACTTTAATTTCTTTTTACTTATTAATATGAAGTTTTTGAGTCTACCTGTTAAATTTAATTTCATTTTGAATTAATGAATTTAATTGAAATTTAAATCTTATTAGATAATTATAAAGTGGTTATATCAGTTTAGTGATTAGGTTAAATTAAATCTCTACAGAGAAAAGAATCTAGATAACTTGTTTCAATTAATTAATCTTTATATAAGGTATTGATTGAGATAAAAAAGCCAGTGCCAGGAGCGGGTTTCGAACCCAGCTACCACTTGAGCTTCGAAAATTCGAAAGGTGGGGTTGAGGTTGGAGGTTGGTGTCCGAGTGGATCGAAGTCACGATAGCTCAAGTGGTAGAGCAGCGGCGTATTCAGCCGAAGGTCGTGGGTTCGAATCCCGCTCGTGGCAATGATTTTTTTATCTCAACCAATACCTTATATAAAGATTAATTAATTGAAAGAAGTTATTTGGTCAATCGAACCACGAAATCTAATGAATCTAGATAACGTTGTAAACCTACTCTTTTAACTTTGTATGGTTTGGAACGGTAGCAAGCCGAAAAGTGAATTAATTGAACTACCATTATTTCCCAGTGATATAACAAAATATAATCATAAACCCGAGTTGGATAATGCGTATTTGTTTAAATCGACTACAAACCGAAGTGGTGTATTATGAACAATGGCCATAAATCACTAAAGCAGAAGGCAAGCCCATTGTCTACATTTCACTGTACAGTTGATAGATAGTTGAGGAACCGGTCAAAAGTTGAACTGCCTCGATATTGTACAAATACGCATCGTAGAAGGTTAAGTGAACTTGCCGTTGAAATATCCCGACGGCCCTTTGTTTGCTTCATGTAATGCTTTGTCAGCTCTAACAAGGGTTTGTCTTAGCTAACTTCACGCCCAAGGTTTTACCCGTATTTGCACTTTGGTAAGGATCTCGACCTATTATGGGCAGAATGTCAAATAGTTTCCGTCACTTACCCGTTAGGGCTTTGATAAACAAACAAACCTTTACATGACACACAGATTTGTATTTGAAATTATATTTACGACTAAACATTGATAATGACCATTACATGCAGTTTTTCCATTAACAATTTAAAAACTAATTATTAAATAAGAAAAACTGGAACAAATATTCAACTCTCTTTCGTTGATATATGTATACACCTGTCATATTTTAAAACGTTTCTAAACACACAAAAATAATCGTAAACTAGGATAAGCATAAAGGTCAAAATTATTTAAACGTTTAATGATTATTTGCTAATTGAGCTTTAATTCTTAAATAACAGTAATATTTAATTGAATAATTTAATAACAAAAAATTTCAAATGCATCCCAAACATTTAAAACAAAATTGATCGACGCAAAAAAATAAAACAGTCAATCTCAGCCCTTTACACTCGATACTTTGAAATGTAATAGACTTTCTATCGACCAGGGCCGGCAGAAATTGCAAGCAGCAGAGGTTCTAAAAGAAGCAGGAGCCGCGCAAACGAGTTGAATTAGGATTAATAGGACCACTCCGTACGTACTGGAACGTTGCTGGAACACTGGAACAAGATAGTTTATTATTAGACCCGCCACCTGCCCTACACTTGTACTTTGTTTATCACACTTGCCCCTTTGCTTTCCGGCGATACCGTAAATTTTTGCAACTCAAACTCTTTCAGCTGGAATCGGGCTATATACGTCGCACCCGTAGAAAATATGAAAGGTAGCCAACTTTCTGGCCAGTCAATTTGATCTTTTACAAACAGGTAGAGCAACATTCGACATGGTCGTATGATAATTCAATCAACGATTACTTCGTCACGCGTCTAATGATTGTTTTTCTCTAGTTCACATATTGAGCTTTATAAATTCACTTTTATAACAGTTTTATAGCAGGATATACTGCGTTAGACCAGATTCTTTTTGTTTTTTAATGTAAGGGGTATTTTTTTATTGTATACTTTAATAAGTTCCAATACTTTCGAGAACAACACAAAAAGAAATGTTTTAACATTTTATTACCCAAACGATGGATTCTTTAGAATTTTGTCTAATTCAATTCGTAATTCTTTCAAACTTTATTTTAATCTAGTATTTTTT
Organism: Cimex lectularius; assembly: GCF_000648675.2. Taxonomy (NCBI): domain Eukaryota; kingdom Metazoa; phylum Arthropoda; class Insecta; order Hemiptera; family Cimicidae; genus Cimex; species Cimex lectularius. The sequence goes on from NW_019393704.1 coordinate 940,989, forward strand.
TGTTTATTTTTTAATTTAATCGGTCCTAATCATTTGTAAGCCTACCGTTATTCTTCGGGCAATCAGAAGCGTTTCGGCTTCTTGCTATCTTCACTAGTGGCCCCTTTTGTTTTCCCTTGCTCTTAAACTCAGATCGTGGTATGTGGGATGTCGACTCGTCTATACACATGTAGCACCGGTGACGGCGTAGCTGTGAGAGATTTGGCACGCGCTCGGGATGATTCGAGACGATGGGGGCTCTGACTATCTCGTCTGTACGGACTCTCATCGTTTTCTAATTAAAGAATATGCTGGTCTCGGAAAAACGGGGTCGTCTGGGTACACGTTGGGCTGGAGGACAACGAACGTGCAGACAAAGCGGCGAAAGCTGTGTCGAAGAGAAACCAGAGAGTCCAAGTCCAGTCCTACCCTGTGACTCGTACATCGTCAGTACCGAACGCAATAAAAGTACATTGGCAGCGTCGATGGGCCGGATCGTCCAAGAAGCTCTTGATTGTGATCAGCACGCCTGAGAGATGGCCCGCCGAAGATCTGAATCGCAAGAAAGGGATCGTGCTCACCTGTTTGAGGATAGGCCTTGCTCGCCTGGCACTCGGAGACCTGCATTTAGCGGAAACCCCGTGCAGCTTTCCCGCTTGTAATGAATGGTTGCTCAGTGTGTTTGGTCGAAGAGTGCCGCGCCTTGGCCCCTTTCAGGAAGCAGTAGGCATCGCACCAGCCATAAAAAGAGTACTTGGAAACGACAGTGATTTTGTGGGTATATTTTTAAAAGGAAACGTGGTGTATATGTAAATACCATACATAAATGTATAGCTCTACTGTGTGTATGTACATATTTGTTTGCTCGTTTATACAGTTGTTTGTTTGTGTATATAGCCGTGTGCTTGTGTGGCCCCCAGAGTGTGCCGGAGATTGGAATGACTCCATTAGTAGCCTCAAAAAAATAAATAAATTTCATTTGTGTTGTACAATAAAAGTTACTTGAAGTTTTGTGCCCACGTAACTTGCAGAATGCTGAAGATTACACAATAACTTTTGCCTGATTAATAAGGTGAATATAACAATTTCAAAGCGTTGTGCTAAATTACACATTTTTCACTCCGCATTGCTTGGATCCTTGGCAGAAAATGCAAAAGGCCTCATTTGTAACCGTTCCATATGAATCCAGTCAGTGACACCGTCAAATTTCATGTTCTGGCAAAATTTCTTCCAAAAATCTTCCATCGATTAAATGTACAAAGTATATCCCACTAGTTTGTTTCCAAAAAGTTCACACTTTCATAAAAGAAACAATCTGTCTATTTAAAAGATCGTTGCTGATCGTTTTGATGATTTAGGAAAGATGGTAATAGCTGTGATCACCCGGTAAATTTGTGCCATTAAAATAATTTAGAACGCAGTACTTTACAGCAAAATAACCTAAACTTTAGTCGTTTTATTTTTAGTCAAACGTATTGACTGGCTTAACTTTTGAGGCTTAATCACTGAGCTAATCTTGGTGTTTTAGTGATCAGGTTTTTAGCGTGACGAGGAAGGGAGCCGTCTTAAGTTTCTGGATGGGGTGGATAAATTCGACCTTATACTGACGATGCGTGATTAAGTCTAAACTTCAGAACACGACCCTTCGTGGGCCACCCTCGTTGGTTACAGGACACGATCGCATTTTACCTAAAATGAACACCGTTTTAACTCGCAGACTCGGCTGAGCTGAAAACTGATTCTTTGCAGGATCGAGCAAACCACCACATCACGAGTAATCACTTGCCACCTGATTATAGAAGGGCGGAAGATTAGAGAGGCTTACTTTTTGTTGACTTTACCCTCCTCCGGTTCTATCAAGCCCATCACTTAGCAAAACAGACCTTTATAATCGCCGGCCGCAATCTCCTTTATCGGGGCCCTATGCTCTCTTATTTACTGTTCATCCACTTCCCTAAGATTAAAATTTAATTTTGTTTAAATTATTCCTGTGTTTGGACTGAGGAAATAATTTAATTTAATTAAAAAAACAACATCTCACATTTTTAATCAATCGAAAAAAAGGTAAAATTAAAGTGCTACTACTAAACTCCCCCCCCCAAAAAAAAATGGTTTGCAAACAAGTCTGTTTATTTATTATTCTCTAAAATTAATCATGTATAACCATTACGTTCATATATAATGAGAATAATCGCTATTACTTTTTATAATGTTTAATAAACATTAAATTAATGAAAGGAAAAGCATGCATTTTATAGCCATTTCTTTGTTAATTTAAAATTTAATGTACATAAAATTTCCACTATTAATAATTAAATTTTGTTTTTAGGTAAGAAATCATCATAGCTGACTTACTTTAGAAAAAATATGTAAGTAGTTGTAATTATTTTAATTTTACTTCATGCTTTCTTGATTTTTAAAAATGAAACGCATTGAAATCAATTTGATTAATTTAACGATATAATAGATCGATTTTTTTACATAATTTTTAGTTAATTGATTTGAACTGAAAGTATGAAAAAAAGAGTTTTTAATATATTAAGCAAGCTTTTGCGCGAGTCTCAACTAGTTACATAAATCACCTAAAGATGACATTAAAATAAATCGAGTTACAAAGCAATCCAGCGCTAGCACTCTTAAAACATTGGTTAATTATTATCATTGTTACTCTCTACCCGCTCTGAGAGCAGGTAAGGAGTCATTATAGATGTCGAGGAGGGTTAAAGGGAAGATAATGGGAGGAAGTTGAACAATTAGAATGGGATTGAAGGTCAGTGTGAAATATTTTGTACCTAGATCTTTCAACTTCTTTTATAAAAGGAACATTTAAGTCGTAAAGTGTGGGGCAGTTAGAAAGGAAGAATGTGAATTGTGTAGTCTGGATTATGCCAGGATTGGAATGATTTAATGAACCCCATAGACTGACGCCATATATCCACATTTTATTCAGTATGAGTTGTATATGAGTATTTAGTTGTCGAGGGAGAGCTTAGATCTGCTGTCTAGTAGTCTTTTATGTAATTGGTATCTTGGTATAGTTCTGTCCTTTTTAAGTTGTGTATAAATGCTCCAGGTCCACCGCTTATGAAGAAATGGCTCAAGACGAAGTGATGTGCCGAACGGTGAAGTGTATGTTTTGGGATTTTGTGGTGTTGACTTTGATTCGCCATTTTTTGAACCAATATTCAAAGGAATAAAGGCATTTCGACGGGTTCAGCGAGCTAATATGGGTGTAGAAATGGCATATACTTTGAACAGTAACAGAACGAGGACGCTATCCTGAGAGAAGCCCTCGTCTTCCTTGTACACAGTGGCTTGATTGAGGCTTATACCGTAGGCGGTCTTCTCTAGGGGGTGGTTAGCAATTCCACTTTAAACAAAACCGCGGCCCGATCGGATCCGGTAGTTTCTCCGCTAGGGAAGCCCCACTACTGTAGGAGGTAGAGTGGCGTTCTCTGTCTAGGGAGTGCGCGGGAGACCAGGCTGATATATTTCGGCTTAGGTAGCCCTTTTCGCGCGGCATACGGTTCGATGCTTAATGCGGACCCGACCACTCGGAATGGGCAAGCGGAGGGCGAGGTTGTCTTCGCCCCTCGGGGCTGAGCTGCCTCTACACCAACGCTGCGTCTGCAACACCCTTCTGTCGTATGCGGAGGTGCGTCAGCTCTAATCTTGAGAATCAAAACGTCCGATAAGGCCGAATAGGCTAGGTGCGTTAAAGTTAAAAGTTTAAGATCCTCATTGTCCTTTTCAGGACGACCGAGTATACAGTAAGCAATGTACACAGTGGTGAGAGGGAGGTTCCGACCAATACTTTAAAGTACTTAGGGATGTGGAAGTGCACTAATTCTATTTTATCTTTAACTGTTTTTCAGTTTTTACTATAATTTTAACGAAAAACTTCCTTCTTCACTTCCTTTAATTTTTAGCTCTCATGGCATGGCCGGCTCATAAATTTCAAAGATCTCTACAAGAAGGCCTTAACATTCCGCTACCTATATTTGACATAAACATTTTACTCCTTCTGATATTAAATACGCAATGAAAAATCTACCCCTGCAGAAGGTTTCTGGATTTGACAATACCCATTAAGTCTTTCGTAAACTCGTAACAAATGCCATAGTTTTAAATGCATAACGCCATAGAAGTATTCCATGGTTAGACCAATCCCCAAATTTTTACTGTCCTTTTAGTTTACTTCCAATTTTTACACCAACTACTTTGTAACCAATACTCCTCATTCGTGAAACTTATAATATAATCCCAGACAGTCAATGTGGATTTAAGCTTCATATTTGTACTGTTCAACAGTGTCATCGAGTTGTGGACATCGTCACATCCTCATTCTAGAAGACGGAATGTTGAATGGGGTTCTTCCTCGATTTGAAAATAGCTTTGCTTGAGAAACATCCTATTATTTTGTTTTAATGTTTTAATAATTGGTTCACCTAAACCTGAAAATTCAAGACACCCTATAAAAAATTATTATAAATCCGTTTTGATCAGTTTGTATATTTTTGACGGGAACAATATACATTTATTGTTGAAGATGAGATGATGGATCGACCTGCTGTTTAATAACGTGGAAAAAGGATCTTCGGTGAGGTCACAACAGATCGACAATTCTTTAAGTTTTTGCCGAGCTTTCGACGATTATATCGTCATCGTCAGGCCTATTTATTATAGGAAATGTTTCTAAATGTACAATAAGTTCTGACTGCTACATTTTCCTATAGTAAATAGGCCCTGATCATGACGATATAATCGACGAAACTTGGAAAATACTTAAAGAATTGTCGTTCTGTTGTGACCTCACCGAAGATCGTTTTTCCACGTTAATATAAAATTTTGCTTACAGCTGTTCATTTACATGCTGTTTCACGTTTACTTATTTATTTATTTTTATTATAAAAAATATAAACGTTTGATTTGCTGCAATATACTAACATTGCCTACAACCGCCTGCTAACAACTAATAAAAAATGAATATTTATTTGTCAAAATAACATTTTAGAAATACAGTCGACTCTCGATAACTCGGATATCACGGTTAAATTTAAAAATTTGAGTTATCAAGTTTTTCTACTAATCGAAGTTCGAGATATTGGCTACTCCTCTCGCTGTATCATATTTACCTCTATTTTTAAAACTGTGGATAAGGTTTTTGGCGTTATGCCTAATTATTTGGCTATTTGGCCCTTTTTCATAATGCCTTCATCTACTACCTTAATAATCTTGCGTTTCTCTTCTACGGTTAACGTCTTACAATGACGTTTCACAGACATTTTTTGAACACAAACGTAAACAAGGAAAAAACGAACTGCCCGATAAGCGTGAAATGTTATCTGGTGTACTATTTGTCGAGCGGGAGAGTGGAGAATGGAGAACCCATCATGTATTAAATGGCGTTGATCGCGTGGACTTACCAAAAAATTCGTCTAATCGTGGTTTTCAGTTTGAAATGTTCAATTTATAGAGGTAAAAATCTGTACAAATACTACAGGGTGATTTGAAAAAAGGAAATTCAAGTTATTAAGGTTGAAGTTATCAACTGTAGGATATATTTTAAATAATTACCAAATTAATAGCGTGAAGTAATTATAAACCGGCCCTCAGGTGACTGGTTTCTTTCTTTTCGAACAATTTTCCATCTTTGATTTGACGTTTTTTCTTAGAAAATCTATTAAAAATCTGTTACGCAATTTCCTTTTCAATCGATAAACACTTAAGTTTTACGTTGAGTAATTGCCAACAAGGAATTTGGCTTTTGATTGGTCGACTTGGTATCCTTTCATTTTTGCTCATATTTTACTCCTTTGTGATATCTAATATCTATATCTAATTTACGGCTGTTTCCAAAAGTGATTTAAAGCCCGTTTCTCTTTTAAGGATTTTCCCGATGATATATTTTTTCTTGGAAAAATTACTCAGCTGAAGAAAAATTGTTATGGCTTACCAGTTATAATGGATTTTGAAAGTTTCAATTCGTAGTGACAAATCTGGTATCTCATTTAGTAAAAATTTTTAATGGAACGACGTGATTTTTGATTCACCGTTGAAATTAAAAAATAGATTATATTTAATTATAAACAGACTAAGAGAGTCTAATTTCAGCTGGTTAATTAAACTGTTAATATTGTCTGTAATATTATAACTAATTATTATTTTTCGTAGTTATTGGCGAATAATTACAATTTTCCTGAATCAGAGAATTTGAAAGATATTTTTTGATGTATATAATCACTTGGCCTATTCTCAGTAGATCTGGGAGATGCATTTTGACGTTAAAAATTTTCAGTTGGTGTTCCGATAAAAATGTGGAACTAGTGAATCACGTAATAACAGAAGAGATTGGTTTGTTGCCTCTCCCTTATAACCCTGGTCAGCTGCCTCAGATTTCATTATTCAAGAGACACATTTTTTTATTAGATACTAGATGTTTCATTTTTTTGTATACGGTCTATAAAAATAACTTTTATGGAATGGCCTTCTAATAAACCTGTTCGTCTCTGTTTACTAGATTTGACTATTTCTGTTAATGAAAGGAATTATACGTTGCTTCACTCTGTCTATTACTCTGATGTAGATGATTACTCTGAACTAAAATTCTGTTTTGTATTAAAGCCAAAAAAGTTTTTTATTAGACGTTGTTTGTCTGTGATCATCTGGTCTGCCTAATCTCCATAGATTTATCTTGGAGACGCTTTTCGCCTTTAAACTTGTGCAGGAGTGGTTGGTTAAAAAATTAGGTCGAGAACAGAACGTTTCATTGCATTGTTTGTACTTCAAACAAAATAAAGACACTATTTGACATATGTAATTTTTTATTTAACACCAGGTGTCTTCTTATGTATAAAAAAATTAACCTTAGTTTTAACTCTAAACTTTAATGACAAAAATGAGTCCACAACTAAATATATTATTACAAAACTAAATTTAGCAACTTTAACCTTTTTTAAGTTCTCGCGCATTTGGACATTACTTTGTGTTAATATAAGTTAGGAGGGGTCTGAAAATCCCAAGGGGATGGCTGTGATTTAAACCTCTTTGTTACAAAACGAACCCCAGTCGCCTTGACAATCACTAACACTGAGGCTCCATCTGTAAACTTTTCAATTAAATTCTAATACATTTATTATCAAAATCAACTGTATAAATCTCACAGGGTAGAAATGTTATGAAAAGGTTTTCTTTATCGAAAAGTTTGTCATCGGCGATTTTCCCTCCCCTCGGGCCAAATTATTTTCTTTGATGTTTGCACATCGAAATAGGTTTTGGAAAAGAATAGGTGTAAGGCGAGCTGTAAGTATTTGGATTAAGTTAAGCGGAGGGAGTTGTTCACGCAGTGTCGGCCCGGAGGAAGAACGAGGGCTGTAAGGAGATTACAGATTGATTACCAAAGGGTGAGTGTTATATTGTGCGGGGTTAGCGCCCCATGAAAATACCAAAGGGTCTCTTCCCTCGGACAAAAACCGAGTTTTCCCCCGTTTTTTTATTTTTATTCATTTCCTGGCGGAGGAGACGTGACAATTTATTGTCTGGAGCTGAGAGGCCTTGCTGCGACAAACCGAAGTTGATATTGCCTAGCAGCCGCTATCATGCTCGAATTGGGGGCGGATTGGATTCAGAAAGCTGGGCTCTGTGGCAAAACAAAATCTCGTCGTCCTGGTGAATCAGGGCCACTACATCTTCAAAATGGTCTGCTCCCATCTGGTGGACAAACATTCCCACCGTTCACCCGGCTAAATGCTTTTTACGACTCGGAGAGCTTACGCATATTTTCTGCCCGCCACCCTTTCCTGTAAGATATTATGGTGGTGGAAGGAAGGCCGAAAAAATCACTGTTTCTACCTCTTTAAATTCAGCAAAAATTCTAAATGGTTTCATTCATTGCGACGTATAAAAAATATTTTCTTTTATCTATCTATTTCTTCTCTTTTCTTTATTTCTTTTTTTTCTGCTTAACATCTTTGTTAATTTTTTCTTTTATATACAAATTTTCTATTTGGTCAAATATCTTTCTAAACCGTACATCATTCCTGAAAATATATAAATTTGCGATAAAATCCAAAAACTCACACCGAAAATCTACGATACGTAAAACTCAATTCGTCAAACGGTTATAATAGAATAATAATGAACAATAATGTAAAGCTATGAACGCAACAATAATAGCAAATCCTTGTACATTATTAATAATGAAGTCCCCCACAAGCCGCCGAAGCCAAGCATCAACCACCCTGAACCACGCGCCAGTGAATAGAACGAGGTCATCCTTTACCGCAATCACAAACGAGAATGATCAGGTATACAATAGGGCTACGTAGAAATTTAGTAATTATATGCATTCTATGAAAATTGCCTTAATCCTTTCCTATTTATATTCTGAAAACTTTGTTAAAATATATGGCATTCTAAAGAGTCCTTCCCTGATTTATGGTACCGAAATTATAATAAGCAATAACTTGCGATTTTTCAATAAATGGTTTAGTAAAGTTCAGTTAGGCTTAATGACAGTGAATTAATAAAACCGACTGCGCGTAACTTTTATTTAAATTAATCCAGGCTGCTGAATATATTTTCTCTTATTTTCTCTCTCTCTCATCCCTCTCTCTCACTCACTCTCTCTCTCACTCTCTCGCTCTCTCTCTCACTCACTCTCTCTCTCTCTCTCACTCTCTNTATCTCTCTCTCTCTCTCTCTCTCTCTCTCTCTATCTATCTATCTATCTATCTATCTATCTATCTATCTATCTATCTATCTATCTATCTATCTATATATATATTTATCTATCTATCTATATATCTATCTATCTGTCTATCTCTATGTATATATCTTTCTATCTATCTCTATCTACGTATCTCTCTCTTCTCCCTCTATTTTCTCTCTTTTTCTCTCTCTCACTCACTCTCTCTCACTCTCACTCTCTCTCTATCTATCTATCTATCTATCTATCTATCTCTATGTATATATCTCTCTATCTATCTCTATCTACGTATCTCTCTCTTCTCCCTATATTTTCTCTCTCTCTCTCTCTCTCTCTCTCTCACTCACTCTCCCTCTCACTCTCACTCTCTCTCTCTCACTCTCTCACTCTCCTTCTCCCAAGCACACCCTCTATTTCTATCTAACGATCTATCCATCTATCTCCTGTTCTTACTTTCATTCTGTTTCTATCTTTCAGGTAGACCTTTTAATTTAGAGATACTTGATTTATTTCACTTTTATGATAACTTTCTGTTTGTTTTGCTGTCACGCTTATTTTACATGAAAAGTTCCTAACATCACCCTTTAAAAATTAACGCTTGTTTAAATGTCTGATCTTTAACAATCATGGGTTTCGCACAAATAAACATTTATTTTTCACTTCTAAAGGCCGACTTTACCCAAAGTTAAAGGTATCATTTGGGTACTGGTTGTTGGGAACGAAGTGGTCAATTCCAGAGAATAATGTTTCCAATTAACTAACTAAGTTGGTTCAAAATTTACTGCTAGTAGAGAACCTAAATTGGAGTTCTACTTCACGTATATTGATATACACGAATATATTGATAATTTTTGCAAATAGTGCGTTTGTGAGCAAGAAACTACGTAAGAAACATTTTGATGAAAGATGAAAAGATGTTGGGAAAAAGGCATAATTACACGATAAGGCAGATTGTCGGAAGTTATAAATAAAAACAAAGAAACATGGTGGTTTGAATTATTTTTAAAACGTTCCAAAAATTACGTTTATCTATCTCATACTATATGACCTGCAATTTATTCAGTTCTTATAAGAATAGACCTCATAATCATGTATCTGAATTGTTGGAAAATCGTTCAAAATTATTTAATAAGTGTAAATCCAATTAATCAACATTCTCATATCAACGCGCATCTTAGAAATCCACTACATCGAGTAGAAAAATTCAACTGTTTTCCAGTTAGATCAAAGGAAAAATATGTTTTTTCTTATTGTATGCAAATATTAAATATGAATCTTTAAATCCGAATTCAGCCTAGTCTTTCTCGTAGGCTGAAATTAGTTCAGTTACGATTCGGCCAGTTGTGACAACGTATGAAGAATAAAGTCCGTTTGAGCATTCTATGTCCGAGTTAGTGTCCTCAATTTAAACAGCTGTACGTCGAACAATACAGCTTTGGAGATAATTCCAGTATGAAGGATTATGTTTTTTTTTTGTTTTTTTTTAAAGAATTATCTCAGGGCAAAAATAATTTCCGCGCCCTTCGGGCAAAACCTTTGGTCGAGAGTTGCCTGAATATATCACCCTGACATTCTCCCAATGTAGTAAACGTTAACGTAAACGTTATAAATGAATGTATGTTGGAGCATATGACCTACCCTGACGCAAATGCGGGCGCCGTCTTTGGCTGAAACTCCAATGTTAATAACACACGATGAAGTAAGCCATACGGAGGATCGGCACAAATGTATATCTGTCCATTTTTTTATTGAATTGCTCCTACCGTTAGGAAGATAAATGGAGGTTTCGGAAATGTGACTTTTAACATCACATTGTGATATAAGATTTGTTTAGCGTTTTAAATGAATAGTAAATAAAACAAGTTATCACTTGTACTATAGGTTGTTAAATATATATTGCATCATGGAATTTTCTTTATTAACAGAACGTTTTGAAATCATGATAAGAGTCCTCTTTAGTATTTTTATTTTTTATTCATTTATTTTTTTAAATTTTTTTTTAAATACAAGGGCTCCCAATAGCAGAGGTCATATCAACCCTCAGGATGCTGGTGTTTTAAAAAAAAAACATTTGTAAAGATGTTGATTTCGAATACATTGCCGGTAGATCCGAACCCGGGACCTTTACCTTACAGTGATGAGCGCCGTGTCAACGCCTAAACGTTGCGGCCACCGATGCCCCCCACTCTTCAGTATTAATTCACAATTGTGATTGTGTGTTAATTCACACAATCGTCATTCAACATGGTTAAAAATTTTGAAAAATTTATTCATGACATGTTGCTACAATGAGTAAATAGAGTATTTGCAGGTGTTTACCATGAATAAAAAATAACATTTTATCATTTTTACTCAAATTTTACTCAAAATAATCGACTTTTATTTTAAAAATCTTTTGCCATAAATTTCAATAATGAAACATCATAAATTATTAAATAAACATGTTATATTTTGAACTTAACTAATTTTTGGTTTTACATGTATTAATCAAAATACTTGAGTAAACAGGATTTTTAATTCGATGAAGTACCATTTTAAAAGGGAAATGTTGAAAGTTCATTGGAATATATTTTTGCCTTTTACCGTAGCAATTATATTTATGTTTTTTTATAAAACATTTGCCCACCTGTGTGTCTATAAAAGTTAAATAGTAAATTTAAAACAAAACGTTACTGTTTGGTCTTTTGGATCTTGGGCATAATCCAAAGATAGATCGATCTTATCTCATTTGGCAAAATAGTCATGGTTGATCTCTTTTCAAATCTTCTTCGTTTGTTCGGTACGGTTTGCCCAAACGCTCTAGAAATAAGCTTAGAACTTTCTAAAAAATTAAATAGTTGTAGAATATCAACAAATACAGTTTCTCAAGTTGCTCGCCATCTTATGAGATAATAGACAATCAACTAAATCGTTTTGATATAAATTGGTTACTGTTTTACTAAAAGAATGAGCAATAAACTGGATTCGTTATAGGCTCAACGGTTGTTGGATATTTTTATTGCACAGGGCGAAACAGCCTCCGGCTGATAAATCCTTCGGCTAAGAATCGTTCTTTCCCCTCTCGTCCATGGTACTTTCCATTTAGCAAGGCAATTAACCGCTCACGGATTGGCTGTTAAAATGTAATCATCATCCACCCTCGGCCCAACACGGCCAATCACATGCATCGTTACATGGCCCGTTAATCGAATATCCTAAATACATGTTTATTGCCTCCCAGAGCCTTCCAGGACCAGCCTGGGCATAATGGTCCCTCTGTGTACAACCTGTTATACAAGTTCATTAAAATCCAACCTTTTCCTATCACAGTCGGGATAACGGTTATAATCATTATAACTGCAGTAATAGAAAAGTACAATGGTCCACCAAATCAACTAAGCATTAGTCCGGCTTTTAAATCTCCTGATAACAAAGCACCATTGGAAAAAATCCTTACGCCTAGTAAAATATTGTAACGATGGTTTATTATTGAATGCTTTAAAAAGACTCCCAACGAGGTTGACACATATTTGTAGTCATATACGCAGTACAATTTTTATTCTATATAAAACCGACTGTATCACTTAAAGAGGTAAACAACCAACGAATTCCAGGATTTGAAACGTGCCGTAAAAAACTTTCATCTTTGAAGTAAAAACTTGCCCATGTTGCTAATAATTTATACAATTTAGGGTAGGTGTTTTCGAGCGGTCACATTGGAAATGTTCAAATTTCGTTTGATCAACGTTGACGGAATCTCGAAATTAATGTTTCTGCTCATTTTACGGTTACTCCTCAGCAACGTGGTTAAAATGTTAATAGCAATCCAATGTTTATAGTTATTGTGTATTATTGATAAATTGTAAACAAGCCCTAAAGTACGGAAATTAGATTGTAAGTACATTCTACTACACCAACTTATGATAGATGTACTCGTTTCTGTACACTGCAAACGGAAGTGTTCTGTAATTGATTTGATTTTGATTTTTTGCTCAGATTGGTTTTCTACAAATAAATGGTGTTCGGTGTACATCGTAAAGATTCATTGCTGTTATTATTTTAGTAGTGACAGAATGTTAACTGTTAAGTCTTAACATTAAACAAAATTCAAATAAATATAGCGCGAAACTAGGTAGACCGTATATTGCTTACCTTACCTTCATAAATTGAAAATGAGCCAACTTGAGCCAACCATAAATTGAATGTTACAATTGTATCTGTTTAAATGTTACATTTTTTTTGGGGGGGGGCAATTTATGAAAGTCTTATTAATTTTAAAAAGAGGTTTTTGTTAACGAGAGGAGAACTTCCGGTACAAGGATGTTAAGATTCTTGGTAGGTAATTCACTAGTTTCGTGGTCCGCTTGACCAATTAATATGTTACAATTATTTAAGGTTTTTATCTCAACTAAAAACCTTAATTAATTCTTGGTAATGTTAGGAGTGAATCGGTCAACAAGGTAATTTTAGATGACCTGTAAAACCTAAAATATGTCAATCTGTAGACATATTTAAAATTGTTTTGTAAGTTCTATATAGTTACATTGATTGTATAATCAATTGTAAAAACATGTTTTTCATAATGTGAAATTAATATAGGCAATAATATATAATAACATATAAAACATTCATCACATTCCACACATCAAACATTTCTACATAGTCTAATTTTTCAACAATTTAGCTTTTTTTCCCTAATTATCCCCGTCCATATAATCCTGAAAGGATAATCTGACCGAACCATTATCAACGTTTTTTCCCATCGTCGGCTCGTTAAATATACTAAAAGGTAATTGTTTTTAGTGAATAGTCAATAAATAAAAATCTTGTCCAATACGTTTGAACAATTTATTCAACGTAAAAGTTGACTTTTTATTATAATATGTTAATATAAAAAAGTGTATGTAATAATGATTATTTGGAAAACGTGAGATGCAGTCTGGTGTGACGTAGGTTTTAGAAAAACATTTTTCTTATCGTGCCAACATTTCGATCTTTATTGAAATCATCTTCAGGGCCTGGGATTTATAAACGTTTTTAAATTATAAAAATACATGTAGGATGTGAAAAAGTTAATTTATACAACGCTAGTAATTTTAGACTAGAGTTAAAAGGACCCGACAATGGGATGGCTATATGGACGGGGATAATTAGAGAAAGAAAAGCTAAATTGTTGAAAAATTAGACTATTTAGAAATGTTTCTTGTGAGGAATGTAACGATTATTTTATATCTTCTGTAATTTGATAATGATACATGTATGTTATTGATATTGAATTTGATTAATGATATAAGTGCGGCTGCGACCGAGTTTAAATGAGTCTGTTCTATAATAGATGCTGTGCTTATCTCTGTTGATGTAAACCATTTCTAAAAAGTTACGTTTATTTTTGTTTTGTTCTGTGTGTAATATTTTTGGATTGTTGAAGTCGAAATTGTGGTTTTGTTCAAAATGGTGAGTAGCCAGTGCTGAAGGATTTTGTTTGGGTTTTTTGCAGTCATAGATATGTTGCTTTACTCACTTATCCAGATATTGGGATGTAATTTCGATGTAAGTTGACAGTTTAAAAAAATCCATTTTGTTAATTATGACAGGCTTATTTGTTACTTTAATTTTCGAAAAAGTGTGTGAATTGTTTTTCTTTTACCTCAAAGAAGCCGAATCCTCATATAAAAATGTTTTCTGTCCAACATATATAAACATAAAACGGCAATATCTCACTGGTACTCTCAACACGACACACAAGAATGGCACAATTACGCAGAAAATAAAAACTTGGAGTAAGTAGAATAACTTTGATTGATTATTTAAAAAAATATTTTTGGCATTGTATAAATTTACTTTTTTCGACATCCTACATGTATTTGTTAAATGTAAACAATGTTTGTAAATCCCAAGCCCTTAAGATGTTCCCAATAAAGATCGAAACGATGGCACGATAAAAAAAAATGTTTTTTAAACCTATGTCACACCAGACCGCATTTCACGGTTTCCGAATAATCATTAATATGGACTTTGATCATGACCTTAATATAGGCGGAAGTTTGGCAGTGATGTTGACAACAATGAAGTTGCTTTTTTCGTCAATATCATACATCATATTATTACATACTGGACAACAACTAAAATTTACAATGGTCCCATGTGCCCAACATATATTCACTATATCAAAAACATGTTCACATTAAATAACTAGCACACAGTAAAGATAAAATTTGTAAAATTGACGTCACGTAACTGAAAGACTACACCTTTGGTTATTTTTATTATCCAAATGGTTTGAGATTTTACTTTTATTTTAAATATTTGTTTTATTTTTCAATTTAATTTAATTTCTTTTTACAAAGCTTAGTTGTTAGAGAGTTTAAAAATGTAGGCTAATAATTGCCATTAATAATATTTCAAATTTTGTAATTGTTAGAAAACAATAACAAAATGTTACTTATTTTGAATGAAAAATTAGGAATCCTAGATCACATAACAAAACAAGTAGGCAAACAAGCTCGTCCAATTTATTTAAATACTAACTATCAAAATCTAAAGAAACCTGTTTGATGGTGGAAGAAACTAAATAAACAATTGCATTTTCTATAAAAAGATATATAAAATCTAAAAATTAGAGTGAAGATTTCTTTCTTTTTTTATTTTATGTAATACCTAGTAAAACTTTTATATTTATATGTTTATGCTCCCTTAGATGCTCTTTCAGTCAATAATTAAACCTTTCATATTCCTGTATATTCCGAAAATGGACAAAATGTACCTTTCGAATCTTAAAAGAATAAACCCATAATAATAGAAACTCATTCAAAACAAATCTCAGAGGGTTAGTTCCATTAAAAACACGGCTATTCGCCTTTCTTAACTAAGAAGTACTGCTTAAGAAGAGAAATTACTGGGGCATGAATGGTTTGAATTTCCTTGGGTCCTTTTAGAACGGTCTCAGTAGTTTAGTGGGAGGCCGTTCTTGTCTAACGAGAAGTTGGGGAATAATTTTGTTTCCTTGGAATTAAGGGGTGCCCCTTAAGCCATCTTTTACTCTGGTATCTTGGCTTGGGTGAAATTTCCTAATAGTAAGCCGTTGCTTGTCTAAGCGAGATTTCTCCCTCTGTTATTATACGTGTACTTTGTTCTACATCTCCAATTAGCAGTCTTTTCTCGTCCGTCTGGTAAAAATATACATACCTTGTTTTTATAAATGGCGGTTGTATACGTTTAATTCAATGGCTTGTACAATGCCACATCTGAATTAATAATATACAATAGACAACAGAGACAATAGATTTTACTCGTTTTAAACAGGAGAGAGTTGTTTTCACGTTTACAACTTATATACTATCATTGGCAGATTTGTTAGAAAGCTCTTACAATTTAATTCTTATACATCCTAATTTGTTTAATGCAATGGAATGTCACACCCACCACATCAAAAAAAAAATTCGATCTTAAATTGTTGTAAAGAGGACATCTATAAAATATATGAGACTGTCTCAGCTTCTTGCAGAGCGCCAAAGGAGCAAAGATCTGAAGAACGCCATATATACAATATCCTTTTAATTATTATTTTAGTGAAATAAATCCTGCTCATCCTCACCTGGGTGATGAACCTGAGGAACTGCAAAGGGACCTTTCCTTGGAGATATAGGTGAACGGCTACTCGAACAAAATTTTGCATTATTTGAAAATAGTGGAAAACCTAGATACAAACAAAGCTTCTTGGTCCAAATCTCGTAGTTTTTGTTTGTACGTAAACAAAATAATTTCCATATCTACAGCCAGTTGTTTGTTACTTTTTGATTATTCTCTATTTCTTGATATTGCAGATCTTCAAACATGGTTTTTACATGAACAGCCAATTTTTTTTTTAACTTTTTGCCTGATTTATTAGTTATATCAAGAGCACCAAGTCTTTTATAACAGATTTTAGGATATGCTTTAGAGGCTCACTTCTAAAAGCTAGCACCTCCATCATTCCTTTCAAGCTGTAGCCTGTGATGATATTAGTCCATATTCCTTACCATGTATGCAGGGGTGTTTCGCATGATTACAAAGTTTCTCTTGAAGTAATTGATTTTGTAGTTTTCACCTTCTGTAAAGCAGTTACATCCCCATTATTGGGCTCCAAACAGCAGCGAATTAATAGTTATCATGTTAACTATTGAGTCCATGGAAATATAAATTAACACATAACAAATGTTTGTTTATTATTTCTCAAGTAAATATAGTCCTAAAAACAATTATCAACTATTTCAAATGCAAACTAACCGCATAATTTATATTTGTGATAACGTATGGATAGGGATAAAAGAGGAGGCCACAAGGTCTACTCCACTTCGACCTGAATAGTTATATTGCGCTCCCCTGTTTTTATAACTCACTGGCCAGCTTCAGGTTTTTCACCAGCTTTGCCAGCTGCTCGTCAGTGTAGGATCTTGCTTGACGTTTTCCCTATCCTAGTTGCAAGAACCTGCACCTACGAGACCATCACAGAAAAATAAAATTAGTTTTGCGATCTCCTCCTCTTCCTGGAAGTATCTGCACTGAGTTTCTTCTGTCTGTAATTCTTTCCGGTGCATGTGCTTTCTAGAGTGGATGTGCACTACCAGGAGTCCAACCAGAATTCTGGTTCGGTTGCAATGTATCACTTAAAGTTCCTAGCATCCTAATTGCCTTTTGGTTATGTTTAAAATACAAACTCTCCATGACTAGAATCCCCCAGACCGATATTGCGTATGTACCGTAAGATGGAAAACATAAAAAATGATATAACTAGTATTTTAGGTTAAACATTACATTTCACACTTCTAAACAAATAGCAGTATCTACTGAATGTAGATACTAGGAATCAACAATGCACATCCCAAATAAGATTTGAATCTATATACACCCTTACATGCTTTAAGGGACCGTAGTAACCGAGTTGGCAGCGTGATGATTTTCCGTATATGATGAAATAATCAACAGAATCGTATTCTGGCTAATATGCAAGCTCATAAGGCCATTAAAAATAATAACAAAGTGGTTTATGAACTGAATTTCTTAATTATTTTTGTTGTAGATGTACTGTTAGCAAAACCTTCAACTTTTTTAATCTCAGACCACTTTCCCCGTACGGATTTTCCAGATCATACTTCATTTATTATTTATAGCTCCGTTTTAAATGCTTCTTTTAATTAAGAAGTAGTATCATCACCAAACTCAGTGAAATGGACTGTTGGGAAGAAGCACTTGTAAACATCATTTATAAAAATTTATACGCAATAAATGACCAAGAATTTACAGGAAATATTAATAGTATTATTTCCAGTATAAAAATGATTAAATGTGCTCGTTTAGATTTTTTATAACTACTTTAAAGCAGATTAACATCAATAGAAACATAGTGAAACACAAATAGAAAATAAAGTAACAAGTATATACGATTTTTACGTTGCTATTGACTCGTAAATTGTCCAGATAAAATGCACTCAATTCTAAAGGAAATTTATAAAAGTAAACTATCGGGTTTGACAGTAAGACTTAGCTGCGGAAGAATAATGTCCATGTTCTGAATTACAGAGCTTTAAGAAGTGATATAATTCAAACATTTAAATAAAATAAAATATAATATAATAAAAACTTATTTAGAAAAACAAACCAGCGCAAAACCACCACTTTGCTTCTACTAGCATAATAATGCAATAGTTCTCAACGTAAATATGTCTCCTTTCTTTACCTCCTTGCCATCTCCAGAACAATATTATTCAATATGCAAGAAGACAATGTTAGTATTTTGACAGTTTTCAATGAACAAATCTTAAGAAAGAAGGAATCCGTGAAGTTTTTATTCTCCATTACATTTTTATTCAAAAATGCATAACCAATTGTACCCTATTCTATGTTTCAACGCTCATTTAGATTTTCCGTTTTGAATTATTTCTGCATGAACAAAACAATCAATCATGAAAGTTAAAGTGCATGAAAGTTCTCACTAAAGAATTTTTTTCGAAAAGTACGCTTGTAATTGAAGTGACTCTTTCACTATTGCTTACTGAGAGCGAAACGGGCACTTTCATTAATAAATAAAACTGTTCTTTAACTCGAAAAAGTACAAATGGCGATCGTGAAAATGCATTAGTAGCCCTCAGTGACAATGCAAACTTTGGTATTACGTCGCTGACATGGCAAAAATAGAGCCATGTAATCCAACCATATTCGCCCCGTCATAACGCCATCAGTTTACAACATGTTACGGCAGAAGAGCTTTTGAAAATGGCGTAATTAAATACCTGAAAGATTGCGTGAAATTCGATAATAAATGCTACACATATAATTGAAAAAAATGACTGTACTGATTATTCTGTATTATTGAAAGAAGTAAAAACATAATCGAATTATTTACAATTTCTCTTTATCTATAAATACGCATTCATGTTGTAACTCTCGTTCATTAAAGGATTAATATTTTGCATTTTTATTAGTAAAATACTAAATTCCACATATATTTATGTAATTGTGTACCACAAGAGAATAGAAATTGTAATGACTTTATAAAAATGATCTAAAAGTCAAAATCAACCAACATCACTTAATAATCATTAGTTTTTGCTAATAAGCTAAGAAAGAGTAAATAATTAATCGATAATTAGTGAAAATCAATAAATATGTGACTTATTCCTATAAGCCTACTCAAAATAGCTGTTAATTTGTGTTTTATCTTTCAAATCGAACTACTAATTTTGAATATTTAATATAAATCAAGTATACAATGGATTTACTAAGTAAAACGATGTGTAACTTCAGTAACAGCTTTCCGTGGACACATCATAAGTCGCCGAGAATCGAATCCTGATTACATTACATTTGAAAATTGGCAAAAAGAGGGAAAATTCGATAGGTAGGTAGCAGTGGGAATTTGGTATCCGAGTGGATCAAGGTCATGATAGCTCAATGGTAGAGCAGCGGCGTATTTAGCTGAAGGTCGTGGGTTCGAATCCCGTTCGTGACACTGGCTTTTTTATCGCAACCAAGATCTTAGAAAGGATAATTAATTGATTGAAAGAAGTAACTTGGTCAATTGGCTACGAAAACTTAAATGGATTAATATTTAATAAGTAAAAGAAATATCACTTCACTAAACAGCTCGCCGTGGCCCTTCATAAGTCGCCAAGAATCGAATCCTGATTACACGACATTTGAAAAATGGCAAAACGGAAAGAAAATTCGAAAGGTTGTACGGTGAGATGGGGAGTTGGTGTCCGAATGGATCGAAGTCACGATAGCTCAAGTGCTTAGAGCAGCGGCGTATTGAGCCGAAGGTCGTGGGTTCGAATCCCGCTCGTGACACTAGCTTTTTCATTTCAACCAAGATCTCACATAAAAAATAATTAATTGAAAGAAGAATTTGGTCAATCAGACCACTAAACATAATAGATTTAATACAAAGGTAACATTAAGTCATAATATGATATTAGCTTAGAAAAACATGCTAAGGTAAATATTTATTCAATTCACTAATTTCGTGGTCCGATTGACCAATTAATGTATTACGATTAATTAAGGTTTTTAGTTGAGATAAAAAAGTCAATGGCACGAGCGGTATTCGAACATACGTCCATATACGTACATACGTCGCTGCTCTACCACTTGAGCTATCGTGACCTCGGTCCACTCGGACACCAACTTCCCATCTCAACCCCACCTTTTAAATTTTCCCTCCTTTTTGCCATTTTTCACGATTACACGACATTTGAAGAGTTAAATTCATTTACTTTTATTTACTTTACGACGTTTGTTTCTTGATAACCATCCTTTTTTTCATTGTTTGTTCTCTGTTACTTTAAAAATGAAATGTAGTCAAAAGGCTGGGTTGCCATAGTGAAGTAGGTAAATACGAGATTTTTCCTGTGCTTCTTCGGGGTGATGGACCGGTAATTTGATCCTTACTGATTATGGTCTGCCTATCCTCGCTGGATTGGTCTATCAGAGGGGCTTCGGCATTTCGCGTCATTGGCATGACTGTGATGATTAAGAAAATCGCATAGGCCCACTGAATTGGAAAATTCTAGACACCGGAAGTTAAAAACTTCGAGGAATGGGATAATAAAAAATATTTTACCCCAATCAATTTACACGAGACTGTTAACCCCAAAAAATATGTAATTTCACGTTGTTTTCATGAATAAAAAATAATAAATATCAATAAATTATAAAACATCTATTATATTCAGTAAACCTTTAAAAACATTCATTTTTGTATTAGAACAACCAACGTGCATTTAATGCAAAATAAGAATAGTGTCATAAGTACGTCCTTTCTATGAATTTTTGTCTTTGATTTATTGCAATGGAAATTAACAAAAAAAATGCAATTTCACGGAAATCCGATCTTTGAATTAATAACACTACTGAACAACAGCGGTTACGGCATCCGACTCTATTTGCCACGCTAGCGGTTCTTGGTTCGAATTGGAATTTGATTTGAGAATAATATGAAAACCATTTTGTAAAGTTGTTCTTACCCTCGTTCGCGACATCCAACGGGTTATTATGGCATTAAGCCATTCTGTGTGACAGGTAATTACTTCCTTAATAACAATAGTCATTTCCATTTCTCGTTCGGCTACTTGTTGTTCATATTCTACAACCTCGAGAGGATGATTAAGAGACATTACCTTTTCATAAAATAAACCTCTCCTTTTATCTATTCATTACATCCATTTTGAAATAGTCTGTTCGAGAAAAATTTATTTCTTCAAGGAGTAAAAAAAGGATATATTGTACGACAACGAATTCAAATCTGATTGCAGCAAAATGTCATTCAGTATATTTATTGGAATCGTGCAAAACAGTCCATTGTTTTACGAAATCGTTATTTAAAAATTAACGAAATGTCGGAATATTTTAATTGTATTCATGGCTTTTTTAACGCCTGTGTATTAAACAAGTCACAACGTTTTTCTCTGATATCGGTTTGTTTAATTGAAACTTGTTTTACATAGGTTAATCGATTATTTAAATAGAATTTTAAAAACATAGCATTACAGTGCATAACAACTAAAAAACCTGCAGGATAAGGATCTAGAAGTTAAACGCTAGGGCCCAGGTCTTCGCACTTACGAAAATAATTTAATAATATTATAGGTTGGGAACGAGGGAAAAACATAAAATAATGCAATATTTGAAATTTCCAATTATTAATATCCTTTGCTTTTTCAAACCACCTAACCAGAATTTTTTCATCTGCCCATATTATTTAACTACATTTATAAATCGATCAAAAACTTAATTCGGACATCAATCATCATAATAAATATACTTATTTTAATTAATATTTATGTAAGGTCTTGGTTGGGATAAAAGAAGTCAGTGTCATGAGCGGTATTCGAACCCAAGACCTTCGGCTAAATACGCCGCAGCTCTACCACTTGAGCTATCGTGACTTCGACTCATTTCAGCCAAGACCTTACCTACAAAGAATAATTAATTGAAAGAAGTAATTTGGTCAATCTGACCACTAAACATAATTATTGTGAATAATTAGCAGATATGATCTAATTTTGAGATATGAGAGTAATCGGCATTATAGAGAAATCTATTATATTTCGTGGTCTGATTGACCAAATAACTTCCTTCAATTAATTCATCTTTTTATGTAAGATATTGGTTGAAATGAAAAGCTCACGATAGGTCAAGTGGTTAGAGTAGCAGCGTATTTAGCCGAAGGTCGTGGGTTCGAATCCCGCTCGTGACACTGATTTTTTATATCAACCAATATCTTACATAAAGATAAAATTATTATCTTTAATTATTATTAATTAATTAAAAGATGTTATTTGGTCAATCGGACCACGAAATGTAATGAACAACGCTACAAAACGTTAAAAAATATTCAACTTTCCTATCTGGTTTGTATTTTATCTCCTAGTTATTCCCTATAAATTAAAATTTGGTATTTTACCTTTTTTGCTTAGTGTCTGTGTTAAAATTGTCACGAACATATGCAGTTCAATTTAATTTGATAGAAAGTGATTATAACTTATACGTGGCAATAAATTAAAATAAGCTACTATTTTTATTTTTTTAAGTAATCCAAGTTCGTTTGTTTTTCTTTGTTGCGGCGCTTCTTTTTTCTTGGATTAATCATCAGAGAGTTTTTCTTTTTAAAATTTTTTCAGGGATCATCGTCTTCAATTACAGAATATTTTTAATATTGCGTAATATAATTAGATTGCTCCCCAAAGTTAACAATGATCAAAACCAGGATGGAAGAATTTTTATAAAATTGCTGTCTCGGTTAAGAGCCAGCATGTTTGCCTGGCTATCTGGAAAGAAAGGAGCTCCGGGAGGGTCGAGGTGAAATGTTTACCTCCTCTCACTGTTTGTCCATGCTAATCCAGGACAAACACTTTCAGGCCCACCCCTGATTACATCTCCCCCATCCCCCCGGGGAAATATTCTCTATTCCCAGTTCATCGGCTCTGGGGTTCCACTCTTAACTTATTACATCGATAATGATTTTTTTTCAATGCTATCTATCGTAGCCAGCCGTGTCTGAAGATGAACCGATTTGAACTTTGCCCAACTGTATATAGCCGACGTTTTAAGAAAATAATAACGATCCATTGAAAGGCCAGGAAATAGAATCGATTGATTCCCTTTGCAGCCAATCCGAGCTATGATGAGTTATTGGATTAGACTGTAGGCCTGTTATGGGATTACGTTGCAGCCTGTTATGGTGGGTGAGGACCAATTGGATTTCTCATTCAAGCTACAAAACTTAGAATTGTTTAATATTCTGCAACTAAAATGGAAACATTTACATATTATAAAATGTAATACATTTCATTGTATATCGTACTAACTATATATATTTCAGTTCCCAAAAAAATTAATAATTTCAAGCCACTTGTCATTTTTCGTTTCTTATTGAATCGACAATAATCATGCGCTTGCTTCTTTTCTAATATGTTTTTAAATTTTATATCAGAAACGTTTAAACCTCGATTGTTTTAACACTGTTTTAAAGAAAACCCAAAAATCCTTCTTACTGTTATATTAACTAGTTCTTAATATTATCTAGAACTGGTTCTTCTTTTACTTTTGCTACTCTGAACAACCGTGAACAACCCAAATTAACATCAGTAATGAAGTATTCACTATAACAGTAACGAAGAAACATAGAAAAACGTAAGACTCGTTCAACAAAGGGCATGGAACATATGAAATTTTAAATATATGGCTACTGATTGCTTATTACTGAATTATATTAACTCAATTCTGCACATGCATATGCGCACATGTGCACAGCGTTGAGCCAATATCTTTTCACAAGCTACCGGTAATTCTAGATTTTATAATTTACTCAGATCTCTGTTTTTTTTAATTCCATCTTTCAATTAGTTGAGACACATGGTGCAACCTTTTTCTGCTTGTTGGTGCAGCGGGCTTTGGCCAATCTTTGTATAATTAAAAATGTCAATCACTATCGCTTGAATATATTTTGTGTAACTGATAAATAAGCAATTACAAGGACGCAACACCCACTGAAAGAGGTAAAGCTTCACATTAATAATGACCAATGACCAAATTATTAAATGACCAAAACCACTCTTTCTTAAAGAGAAAATTCCCTTAATTTTTTTTTTAATTTTTAACCTACAGCATTACGACTATTGGTGATTGCATTACTCTGGTATTCTGGAGTTGTGGTTGCAATAGCAATAATTAACACCCAGTAATAAATAAGAAGAAGAAGAAAACGTGAATATTATTTACCTATTTACCTATTTATAGTATCGCTGGGTCGGAGGAACTGACATAATTGCTGAAACTACTGTTTTTATTTATCGATTTCTGATATTGACTCCCAGCTCTCTTTCTCTCTCACTACCTCTCTCCCTCAGGGAGGGTCTCTATTCCTCTCTCTCTCCACCATTGAGCGACTTGATCTGGTTACTGATTCACTGCTTTTATCTATACATAATAGACACGTAACATACAAAACATACACACACATACATTCACATATACATGAGTAAATGTTAATGTTAAACGTTAAAGAAAATCGTCATCCCGAATTATTATTTACGACATTTTTTAAATTATTTAAGTTTCTGCAGAGCGCAAGCCTAGTGAATTTCAGCTATTCTAACGGAAATTGTTTGGCAAATTCTGTAAATTTTCGTTAAATTACTCTCCCAAACCCCCAAAAAATCTACCTTGCTTAATAATTTATTTTTTTACTAATAATTGTGATTCTTTGTGCAGTCTAATAAACATTAAACGTTGTGCTTTAATTTTTTCGTCGTTTGATAATCAGTTTTAATTGCGTACAACCCCATAGTGGTATTCCAAGAACACTCCCAACTATTTGAAAAATGCTAAGACGTGATTATAACAGTCTTAACACCCACTTCATGGGGACATTTACGTTTTAATCTTCCTTGATCCCATCTTCGTCTTTTTAATGTTCTTAGAGCAAGGAACATTTAACTTCTTCCGTTAAATCCTTTTTAATTATTTTAATTATTGTTAATTGCTTTGTTTGATTTTTAAAACCACGTCTTTTTTAGTACGCTTTCTATCTACATTTTATCTTCTCTCTATCTCTCTATCTCTCTCTCTCTCTCTCTCTCTTTCTTTTTCTCTTTCTTTTTTTTCTCTCTCTCTCTCTCTCTCCTTTCTCTATTTAAAAAAAAATATTGAAACGACTTTATTGCATTGTTGCACTTTTATTTCCCAGAAACGTCTATAGTCCCCACATTATTTTGAGGGCTTAAAAAAATTATCTTTCACGTTTGTTGTAAATTTTGAGAGTTATTATTTTAGACCACATCTAATTGCAAACATTGGTGGGCATTTATTAATAGAACAGTGGGTTATTTTTTAATCAAGTGAGGGTTTTTATGACAACCATTTAGACAGAAAAGCAAACCAAATTTAATTAATAGTGGAAATGAAAATAAAACTTATATTCTACATAAAGAGTACAATCTCTTTCGAGACACTTAAAGGTTTTGTTTGTTTTATATAAATCTGTTGAACTGTAAAATTTTAGGCACTTGTGCAACCACGATTTTTATATTATCGTTCATTTATCTTTATTTATTTAACTGTCTCTCCCCGTTGTTTTGGATCTAGCTAATTTCAGCACCTACAAACTTAGATGTTTCAGTTTCAAATTTCATCTAGTCTCTGCAACCTCTCTATATTTAATTTCATTATGCTTAAAACTACAAGTATATTGTAAATAGTTGTCCATATTTGCTGATATTATAAACTATTAATAGTAGTTTCTAAAACATGACGAAATGAATATATTTGTCCAAAATGAAAGTTCAAAAGAGATGTTATCTTCTGAGAAAAATCGCTTAAGTTTCGTGGTCCGATTGACCTAATAAATTCTTTTCAATTAATTAATCTTTAAGTAAGGTATTGGTTGAGATAGAGAAGTCAGTGTCACGAGCGGGATTCGAACCCACGACCTTCGGCTAAATACGCCGCTGCTCTACCACTCTAGCTTTCGTGACTTCGATCCACTCGTACAACTTCCCATCTCAACCCAACCTTTTGACCATCCCTAACCATCTTCTGAGAAAATTTTACTATTTTTACCAATTGTTTACTCTTTTCCCCGCAGACCGTTTGTAAATTTTTCAACATATATGTATACATATGTAATATACGTATTATTGAAAAGTAAAATTGTTCAGTTGTTATTTTGAAAGTCGTTAGCTTTTAATTATAATTTTAACTGTTTTAAACCGTTTCGTTTTATACATTTTGTGCATTATGATTTAGTTATTGCCAACTGTATTTTCAAATTGTTGAAAAGAGCACATCGCTAGTATCAAAAGCTGTACTTTCGCAGTTGATAAAAGGATCTGTTTTGTATTGGTAAGACGTTTACGGTCGAGCAAAGGCATTGAGCTCGGTAAACGGCAGGAACAAATTAGCGATCCCCCTTCTTTTCTACTTTGAAGCGGTATAGTTTTTCTGAAGTAAAAGTTAGGTTTCCCATTGAGGTTCGTTAGCACGCCTTTGACTCCCTTTGAAACTCCCGTTTCTTTGTTTCTTTGAAAATTAAGGACCGCCTCCCTATTTACTCCCGGCGGCTCTGATATTTAACAAAACTAATTGTACCAAAAACTGCGATCTTATTGTGTTCTGTAAATTCTTAAACCTCTTTTTGTATCCCGCTTCATTTCCCTTTCTTTCCGTTAAAACGTACACAAATGTAGGCCTTTTATCAATGTCACTATTAATAAAGAGATGTGGTCCGTTTAAAGTGGCATTTTAAAACTTTAAGAAGTTGTGTATAAGTCTTGAAGCAGGAGGGCCGGATATCCTGAACCCTAATCTCTAACAAGGCCTCCTTCCAACTAATAGGCTAAACTGAATAAATAAATCTCAACACCCATCCTTACCACTCCGAACAATAAGAAATTCTCCCTCCCTCTAAAGAGTTTCTCCCTTTAAAATCCATCCTTTTCCCCCTTTTTGTGTAGATTAGATTAGACCTAAAACCGTTAAAAACTGTTTCAATTACTTTCGGCGTTTATACGAATGCAATGATTCCGCCGTTGAAACATTGGGCGAATTGATAGGAAAATTGTTTCGGCAATTTGTGGAAAACATCTGTTGTTACAAAGAGAATTATCGTTTTGTAATCTCCATTACACCTCGATTTGCCGAATGAATCTGCCCATTCCACTGAGCACTAATTAGCTTTCCGCCTTCTGCTAATATATTTCGACCTATCGTGCCGATGGTTATTTTTTACGGCCGGAGAGTAGCCGAAAACGAAAATTACAAAAGATAATCATTTCCAGAATTAATCCGGTTACTATTATTCAATCAGCTTCCTTAAATATTCGGATCCCGATTCAATGTAAATAAATACGACCTGTTTGATTTATAGATTAGGCGGACTTATTTTCGACTGATCCCGTTTAGTCGTTTGCTTTACAACCAAATTGTAAGCAATCCCCGGATTTCCTTTCTCTGGGGTATTACACGTGTTTCGTTTGCCAACCTGAATTTTGTCACGCTTTTGCCAAGGTAGATTCAACAAATTCTTACAATATTTACTAATTTCCAATAACAATTAAAGTTTTTGCACATACATTTTTTTTAATTTGGACCACATAAAAACGTCATATAGAGACATGCTATGATGGGTGAAAAATAAAGAGTGAAAGAGAGAAGAGATAAGAGTAAAGAGGAAGGAGGAATGGAAGCTGATAAGAAAAAAAAGGAGGTTCGTGCTAAAAGGACACTGAGAATTTACAGTTGATGTTACTGCGCAGTTAGAAAGATATAATTTCTTTTATTTTATTTATTCTCTTGTTTAGAAGGTATTATAAAATCAAATCAAATATAGACAAAATTTTCAAGTATATAGCAAAAATTAAACTACTCAACTTTTGTCACAAACCACTATAAACCTTCAGCAACACAAAACTAAAACTCAGCACCTTTGGATCGAAACTGGATAAGTCAGATTGGGGTAAAATGATAGGCATAAGTGCATATTTCAGCAACTTTAGGCCTGACAGACTGTGCACTCATTTGTTTGAAAATCTTGGTTCTTTTTTTGAAAATTGCAATCATGTAAAAGTTTTTTTTAACTTATCCAGTTTTACCTCGAGGCTGCTGAATTACTACTTACATGATGTTCAAACATGACGAAAAATGAACAAACTCATAGAACAAACTCACATATATCACTTACACCGTCTAAAAATTATACAAATTCAAAAGGAACATGACCGAGGATTACAATGACCTACTGGAAGAAACCACAAAAGCCATAATTAATCCATAAAAAACACCGACAAAGACCAAACCGACACACTTCTTGATATTTAACCTAGAAGACGTAAAATTGGCCCGAATAAAAAATACGATTGATGATGGAGAAACGCCGAAACACGTCTCACAAATAAAAATGACAAAAGCAACCAAACTAAATAATAAGTTGACTTAATTAAGTTCATTACTGTAGTAATAACAATATAATTATTTCATACGTATTACGTATTCCGTAATCCTACGTTCACATTTAATCCATCTACAACGTTCGTAATAATAATATATTATATTTCTTCAGTTTGTTATTCCTGTAAAATGAACTCTGTAATATTCATAACGCCACATCAACGTTTTATACTTACTTTATACAGTTTCTATTAAAATCCTCATTAAAATTTATACCCGGTAAATTGCAGTTTTTAATATCTTTATTGAAATAACAGTCTCATTTGTTTATTGATTAAACTTGGCGTTTAGGTAATTTTTGTTGGAAATGGTTTAGACCGTTATTTATTTTTTATTTTTCACTAGTTCAATTTTTCACTATGCGATTTATTTTGTTGGTTATATGGATTGGTGTGCGAGATTAATCCCATGCTAAACTGATCGACACTGATCACCCCAGACCGTCTATTCCCGTTGGTCATCGTTGATCCAATAAACGTTTCGGCTTCACGTCATCTTCAGTGCAGATCTGTATCAACTGGCAGAGATGATCAACGCGTATGAGTGCAAAATAAATAAGCCAGAATACACGAAACGAAAGGAATCAATGTCAATTAGCTTAATATTTATTTTACGACTTATACATACATACACAAAAAATATTTCCTACCAGCTTCAATAATTCACTTAATGTGTGGTACGTTAGTTTTTGATTATTTGGAGGTGCGGTCTGGTGTGACAGGTTTAAGAAAAACAAACATTTTCTTTGTCATGCCAACGTTTCGATCTTTATTGAGATCATCTTCAGGGCCTGGGATTTATAAACATTGTTTAAATTATACAAATACTTGTAGGATGTGAAAAAATGAATTTATACAATGGTACAAATTGTAGACTCAATCAAAGTAGACAGAAAACAAACACTTCGAGTACAAATACTTCTTTTGAGTCTCAAATTTCTAGCATTGTATAAATTCATTTTTTTCATATCCT